>NW_005871424.1:422515-467093 GCF_000147115.1 Myotis lucifugus | reverse complement strand
TAAGGGTTTTGAAAAGAGCTGGGACACCTCTTCCAGGAAGCACAGAGCCTCGAGATAGCCAGGGCGGGTGGGAGAGCAGGCGGAAGGGCCTTGGACCCACCAAGCAGCATTGAGGAGCTATGGATGGCTTCGTCTGTCGTTGGTAAATAAGGACTTCCATCTTTTGGCAAAGGTGAAATCTCACACTTAAAATGGTCTTAGACTGACTAAAATTCCACATTTCTGGATATACTCTGAGCGTGATCTTGGACCCATTCCAATGTAACACAGAAGGGCAGGCTTGATCTGCAATCACGGAGAAAGGATCTTACCAACTTGAGGCACGTTTCCACCACCACCACCTCTCAATGAGCCCCTCCTGTGAAAGCACAGCCCTGCAGGATTTACACGTCACAAGTGCAAATGATTCAAGATATTCTTTCTATGTTATCTTTTGTGTGTGTGTGTGTGTGTGTGTGTGTGTGTGCTTTTCCTTCCTCAAAAAACACAGGCTTCGAAGCCTGTGTTTTGCAAATTTGCATTCTCTGATGGTCCTACTCACTGAGCCAGAGACCAGACCTTCTGTGAGGTACAGAACAGTCCCAAAGGAAGAACCCGGTGGGCATCCACGCAGGTGGAAGGCCTAGAATTACCTAAGTCTAGAATCCAATGCCATCTTCCGACATAAATCCATACAGAGTGTGCATTTTCTTTCTTGCAAGTTTAAATATGCCTCAAATTTTTCTTTTTTTTTTTTTTTTTTAGAAATGCAATGACTGTGCAAATTAGGGAAAGACTCTATTTGGTTAGGAACTTGGCCAAGCGTTGGTGACCACGTAGCAAACTCCTGGTCTGTGAGGCGCTGGTGGATCAGGTCTCCAGAACCACACACCAGTCAGCTGAGCTGTTGCAGACAAGTCTCCCCTTAGGAGCCAGCAGCGACTCCTTGGTTCTATTCTACTGCACGCCTGAGCATTTACACACTGAAACACGTGTCGTTTATTATAAGTCCCTCACCTTTTAGTTTTCCTTTAAGGTCTAGTGAGAGCATTAGCATTATGTTGATTTTTTAAATTGGATATGTGGTGCGTGGTTTTTATCTATATTTTTCCTTAAAGCTGAGGAATAGAGTGAAGAAATAAAATGGAGTCACTAGAGTTGAACGGCTAAATTCCTAAAAACAAGCAAGTTGAGGCCTGAGGAAACAATTCCATTCCTGTTTGAACTATCCTGGGAACTTATCGATTGAGGCAGTCAGACATGAGCAGAGCAAGGACGATGGGCCAGGTACAGAAGGTCACCAGGGTGGAAAGCCACGGATGCTGAACAAAGGACAAGTGTAAGATGGGACCTTGCCCCGGGTGACCTTACCTCATGGAGCATATCGCCATCATGTGTCATGAGGTTTGGACCCCTTGACCGAACTCCCTCGAGATAACATCTAGGCCTCAGTTATATTTCAGCTCCAGGCCCAGAAAAGCAAAAGCAGACAAGCTATGCCATAGCTGACCTCAGAACCAGCTGCACTGAATAATGACCCCTGACCTGTCACCAAGTAATCAATCAGTGGAAACCCTGACCCTGAAAGGACACACCTGGAAAACCCTGGGACCTGACCCTGACCCTGAAAAGACACACCTGGAAAACCCTGGGACCTCTCCTAAAATCTCCACCCTCAAAACCCTTAGGAGAGCACCCAGCAGCATGCCCGTGCCTTTCTCCGCCCCCTCTCCCTCCTCTTCCCCCCAGGTGTGTCACCTTTACCTTCCTCACTTCTAAGCTCCAAGGGCCCTTCCTTTACCTCTATAACTTGTTTTCTACACTCAATTCTTCTACTTCTATGATTTTCCAAATAAATATTCTCTGACAGTTTGAGTCTTGACTCTGAATTCTTTCTTGACCTGACCTCAAGAACCGAGGCTGCTGAACCCCAGGTCCAGTCTGAGCCCCCGTGTCAATACCTGGATATACATCAGACCTCCAGGTAACCCTCTCATCACCCCTGAAGGACTAAGGAAGAACGTTCACATATCCAAACCACCTGACGTCCAGGATCCAGACCAGCCGTCATCTAGAGCAGCGTTCACCAACCAGTGGTCCGTGAGGTCCGAAAAGTTGGCGACCACTGCTCTAGAGGATTCCCATCTCGGACCAATCCAGAGGCTAAGAGGGCAGGACTGACACTTCTCAAGAATGTACCGTTTACTATCAGGACTCTTAGCTTTTCTTTCTTCTTGAAACCGAGGGTCCTTATGACTTGGAAAAAATTTAGTTTTAAACCCTAGCACTAGAAATCCTATCTCTTTCTTCTCTGTACCCCTCAGAGACCTAGCCTCCCTCCCCCATAATCAGCAACCCCTGACACAGCAGAAGACAGTAGCCCAGACCTGACTAATGATCACAAGGCCCGACCCTCTGGCAGGCTCAAGATAACATCCTGCTTGGCCTCAGCTATGTTTCAGCTCCCCTGGCGTCTTTCCCGCAGACCAGACCGAGGCACTCTGGAGCAGACCTCAGAACTGTCCTCAAGACCTGAAGGAATGATCTGTTATCCTTACCTCCCCTTGGAGCAATCAGCCCCCAGCAGGACCCCACACCCCTAACCTGCGATGTCTTGTGATTCTGCCCTATGTAATCTGAACCTACAGGCCTTCGGCAGTCTGGTCTCAAGCATTAGCTTCCCATCTGGCCGATTCAGTATTAAACTATTTTTCTTTCTATACTGAGAACTCCTGCTCATGCATTTCTTTGGACCAGTGTGTGCAGGCCGACGGACTCATAAACATTGGGGTCCCGGTAACACACTCTTGGGTACTGCCTAGCTGTGCTCCTGGTTTGCCGATCCTAAAACCCTTAAATAAACCTTTATCATTTATTTCTAGCCAAAGCCTCCAGACTCTTTTTGAGTTCATTTGACAAATCCAGTAAAGGAGCTGTGACAAAAGCTTTGTCTTCAAGGGGATGACGAGTCTGAAGGGCTGAGAACCACTGCTTAACATGCATATTCGGGAGAGCTTTGTTTTCTTTTGCTTTTTATTTGTTATTTGCTATTTGCATTCCTTTGTGAACCAGAGACAATTAAGTAAAACGGTCACCCTTTCTTTAAACACGACCTTTTAACATACAGCTTTATTGGGGTGTCACTGATATACGATCAACTGCACATATTTAAAGTGTACAATGTGCCCTTACCGGTTTGGCTCAGCAGATAGAGCGTTGGCCTGCGGACTCAAGGGTCCCAGGTTCGATTCCGGTCAAGGGCATGTACCTTGGTTGCAGGCACATCCCCGGTGGGGAGTGTGCAGGAGGCAGCTGATCGATGTTTCTCTCTCATCGATGTCTCTAACTCTCTATCCCTCTCCCTTCCTCTCTGTAAAAATCAACAAAATCTATTATAAAAATAAATAAATAAAAAATAAAGTGTACAATGTGATGTGCTTTGACACATGTATACACCTGTGAATCCACCAGGGAAAGAAAGATAAAGAACACATCCATCACCCCCAAAGGTCCCCATCCACCTCTCTACCTCTCCCCCATCCTGGCAACCACCGATCTCATTTCTACTCTACAATGGGTTCCATTTTCTACAATTACATATAATGGAATCACCCAAGATGCACTCTTATCTGGCTCTATTCACTCGGCAAAATTATTTTGAGATATTTCCGTGTTGTCAAGTGTATCAAGAGATAATCCCTTTGTATTGTTCAGATGCATTCTTTTATGGCTACACCATGTTTTGTATGTCTGTTCCCTTGTCAGTGTATGTTTGGGTGGCTTCCAGCTTTGGCCCTCGCACACAAAGCTGCTCTACAAGTCTTTTATGAACACGTCTCCAGTTATCTTGGGTTACACACCTAGAAGGAGAATGGCTGGTGGTACAATAATTGTTAAATTTTTTAAAAACAGCCAAACTCTTTTCCAGAGTCACTGAAGTTTTTATAGTCATGCCAGCAGGAACCACAGTCCACCATGGCCTTCACCTACAGGAGGCCAGGAGGCTAAGAGAAATTTCCACTCCATTTTGTTAAACTCAAAACTATTTGATAGAAACCAATGAAGCACTGCATTTTAAAAGGTGGGGATGGGGTGGGGGAGAGGGGAGGAAGCAGCTCAGACCTGACTTTTGAGAGGAGTCACCCAAGGCTAAAGAGAGGAGCGAGAGGGGCTGGGATGTCGAGACCAGAGGCCACGAAGCCAAGCCAGACCCCCTGCCCGGCTGCCACTGCCTGCTCCCCAAAAGGCCCGGGACACCCAGCAGCCGAGCCGGCACAGGCTAACACTGGTCTCCAGCTAACTAAAGAGGCCTCACTGCAAGAGGCCACACCCTGAAATTCCTAGAACAGGACTCTCCTCTCACCCACACCATGTCCGTCCGTCCATCCATCTGTCCATCAATCCACAGGGGTTACAAGTGCTAGATCTGGTCTTTGGGAACAGAGCAAGTGACCTACATGCCAGTGACCTATATGCCAGTGTCCTGACCGAGGCAGCGAACTCCCAAGCTGAGACCCCCTAAAGGCCAAGGTGCTGATGGAGCCAGCACCCTGTAGGTGGCCCACATTGAGCCCAACGATTCAGTTCTCAGAAAGTTCTCCCAGGGAGGATGCAAGCACCCAGCCTAGCGAGCAAGATGAATAAAGAGCCTGCACAACAGTACCTGCCAGGGTCTTCACAGGGCTTATCCAATGACAGACAACTTATCGGGTGATGTTTATCTCGCTGAATTCTCAGAAAGCCCTCTGCCTAGGAAACAAAGGCTCCAGCGCAAAAAAGGGACTCAGGCAACTCTGAGGCCCCAGGGTCTCTCCCTCCAGGGTCTCCCCGTGATCCCCCTTCCCCAGGGCGGCCCCAGGGTGGTGACAGAGCAGAACTCACCGCGTGCCACTGCCCTACCTGAAACCTCTTCCTTCTCCCGCACGTGGGGCCAGACCCTAACTCCCTCCCATGGCCCAGAGACCCTGCAAACACTTCTCCTGCTTCATCTCCTCCCGGTGGAGGAAGGGGTGAGCGCTGGTCCCAGAGTGGGTCTGGCTGCCCCCGTGGCGAGAGGACTCGCACTTACTTTCTGGATTTGGCACATTCCTTCTTCCAGTTCTTGACCAAAACGGGCACAACTTGTTCCGACGTGTCCTCCTTATTCAGGGACCAGAGGTCAGCGCTCTCCAGGGGCTGTCGGTAGCCCCGGACCATCAACCTGGGCAGGAACACGAGGAGGAGGCGATGAGAGTCGAGGAGAAGTGGACAATGGCCCTCGCTGCACACGCCCGCCACCGCCACCTCACGGCAGCCCCCACACCAAAGGCAGCTGAGCGACTGGGACAATCTGAATGTGGACGGCCATGTGGGTACATTGAATAATTATTGCTAAATTCTGTCAGGTCACCGAGGAAAAACGGCCTCATTGTTTAGAGATACATACAGAATATTTAGGAGGGAAATACCAGGATGGCTCCAATGTACTTAAAAAAATGTTAAGGCTAAGATGGCAAAGCATTAAGAACTGTTAAATCTGGGTGGTGAGCTTTAGTGAGGTTTATTGAACTAGTCTTTTTACATGTGTGAACACTTTCATAATAAAAAGTAATCCTAATAGTTTTAACTTGCTATTTTGAAAGAGTTTCAAACTTTCAGAAAAATCACATGAATTGTACAAAGAATTCCTATCTGCCCTTCACCTCATTCCCCAGTTTGCTATATCATTTCTGTCTCTATAAACACACTTGTGCGAACACGTTCTTTTCTGAACCGTCTCAAAGTAGGTTGCAGACTCTAAACACTTTACCCCTAAATATCATCCATCCCCCTAACAAAAAGGACATGTTCGTATATAACCAGAGAACAATCATCAAACTCAGAAATACCAGCATGGATGGCATAGCCCACAGTCCATATTTAAATTATACTAACTGTACCTTGCCCAACTAGTGTGGTTCAGTGGTTGAGCATCGACCTAGGAACCAAGAGGTCAGCAGTTCGATTCCCAGTCAGGGCACATGCCTGGTTGTGGACTCAATCCCCAGTAAGGGGGCATGCAGGAGGCAGCTGATTGGTGATGTTTCTCTCTCATTAATGTTTCTCTCTCTCTCCCCTCCTCTCTCTCTCTAAAAATCAATAAAAACGTATTAAAAATTTAAAATTATACTAACTGTCCCAATGGTGTTCTTTAACAATAATCTGAAAAATAATTAGGTCTGAAAAATATTTAATTTAAAAAAATTTTGTAAAAACTTTATAAAGACAAGGAACAATGCTGATCAGGGGGGAAAAAGGTTCAAAAAATCCCCAGGAAGATGCTGACAATGTGGGGGAGGGGGAGGAATGTGCAAAAAAACAAACAAACAAAAAAAAAACCCAAACACACACACCAAAAAAAGCAGAAGAGAGCTTATCAGACTGTTGACTGTGGTTGCCTTCTGGTGCTTTCTGTTGTTGATCTATGCATGTTTCTCTTACCCACATTTCCTATGTTGCATGTATATTATGTTCCTGATGGTGAAGGGTTTGAAACAATGGCAATAATAGTAATTATTCCTAATGTTAAAAATACCCAAACCCAAAGCTAAGACAAGAGCATACAGCTTCTAACTGCCCCAGGCCAAGCCGTCCACAAGGGTTCAAGTGACTGTGGGGACAAGGTCAGTGTCTCTGAGACCCATGTCCGGGGCAGGCACACTGAGGGCACAGCTATGCCACACACTCCCTCGCCCCCGCCCTCCGCCAACTCCTCTCTTACCCCCACCCTGGGCAGGAGGGCCAGGCCTTACCCCGTGATCCACCAGAAGGTGATCCTGGAAAGGAAGGACGCGCCAGATTCCGGGCAAGGATTCTAGAGGAGAGAAACACAGGGTGGGGAGGACGAATGATTCCATGTCTCATGTATGATAGCACTTGGAAGCCCACGCTTCCTCCCAGAGGACCAGCAGCCACTCTCACGCCACTAATTTGCACCCTGAAAGGAAGCCCCTCCTGAGCCTTAAATAAACCCATGGCAGCTCTCCCAGTTTCACCCAGCAAATATTTCTGAGTGTCCACTAAGTGCAAAGATGGGACAGTGCCTTATCTTGTATCCCCACAGCAACCCAATGAGCGTGGTGCTACTGCTGTCCCCACTTCACTCCATGCGTCCTTTCATTCGTTCATTCATTCAACAAGTATTTTCTGAGCATCTACTGTGTGCCTAGCACCAAGTACACAAATCTCAACAAACAGACATAAGCCCCGATACACCACGGTGGTAGTAGTAATGAGAATAACAACAACATCACCTGCTAGCATTCTCTACTAGCTATTGCTCTATTCTGAGCTCTTTACACAAATTATCTCAATCAATCGTCATAACCTCCTAATGAAGTAGGTAAAAGCATCAACCTCATTTTATAACACAGTGGGGCTTTGACTTACGAGTTTAATTCGTTCCGTGACGGAGCTCGTAACTCAAATTACTCGTATGTCAAATCAAAAGTGAATGAGTGAGACACGTGATGCTGGGCTGATGTTGTGGCGTTCACTGTGACGTTCGCTGCGCCAACTAGTGGTGGGGTATCTGAAGCTGGCTCGTAACCCGAATTTTAGCTCGCAACTCAAAGCAAAAAATCAGCCGAGAGACGGCTCGTATCTTGAAAAACTCGTTAGTCGGGACACTCGTAAGTCAAGGCCCCACTGTAGAAGAAACTGAGGAGCCCAGGGGTGAAATGACTGGCCCAGGGTCCCCAGTGGGAAGTGGCAGAAACAGGATGTGAGCTCCAGTCAGGCCCTAGAGCAGTGATGGCGAACCTTTTGAGCTCGGCGTGTCAGCATTTTGAAAAACCCTAACTTAACTCTGGTGCCGTGTCACATATAGAATTTTTTTGATCTTTGCCACCATAGTAAAACAAAGACTTATATTTTTGATATTTATTTTATATATTTAAATGCCATTTAACAAAGAAAAATCAACCAAAAAAATGAGTTCGCGCGTCACCTCTGACACGCGTGTCATAGGTTCACCACCACTGCCCTAGAGAGAGACATTAATAAATGATCCCGTGAACAAATACAAAACTGCAACTGCGATGGGGATCACAGCCTAAAGGTATGTCAGTGGGATCACTGGTATCCTCCTGGGCTCACGATAACTACGAGAGCCGACAGGGGCTGGGGCCTGACCCCGTAGGGAGGTCAGGGAAAGGGCTCCTGGGGAAGATGTGCAAGGTGAGGTCTGAATATCGAGTGCAGGACAATGAAGTAAAGGGGAGCGGCAAGGCGGTTCCGCAGTGAGAACAGCATGTGCAAAGGCCTGGTGGTATATGACAGCATAACCCCTCCAGGGACTAAGAGAGGGGTGGGCAGTCTGCGCTGGAGGCCACGTACGGAATTTGGGTCTTCATCCAAAGGGCTATGGGAACATGGACAGATTCTCAGCAGGCTCTCAAAGAACCTCTATCCCAAAGGCACAGAGACGAGCTCCAGTTCAACAACACGCAGACAAGGGAAGGGACGGCAGCATGGAGCCTCTGGGATGACACACACGGGCCGGCTCTCACTGCTGAAACGTTCAGGTCTAAATTCTGAACTACCAGCTTTAGTGAAGGGGGTCACCGTGCAGCGATGAGCTCTTCGGCTGAGGATGGTGCTCCAGGTTCCAGCATTTTTCAAAGATGAGGCCTTGAGAGACCCCCGGGACCCAGCAGTTTTCCATCGGGGCTGGGCGCACTTTTAGAAAACACCGTACCTGGGCCCCCCCCCGCCCCAGATTCTGATTAAGTTGGTTTGGGGTGGGACCGGGGCATCTGAGTCTTTGTTTTTTGCTCCCACAGGCTCCTTGGCAAAGTGGCTGGGCAGGAAATGTATAAGATAAGCCTGTAACACCTTGTAACACCCAACACCAAGGAAACTAAAGCTGAGTAGGATTGCTAAAAGGCCTCGGGAGCAATCAGGCGTGGCTCCCACTGGCCCACAAAGGGACAATCTGAGCTGCCAGAAGGACAGTAAACAGAATGAACTGAAACACATCCCATGTTTAAATACACAAGTTCATACTGACACTGAAAAACACACACACAAAACCACTTCTTGATGTCACCGATAAAAGATGCTAGTGAACCAAGTCGTTCTGAACACAGAAAACGGGTAGGAAACAAGCATTTCCCCCGCCTTTGCTAACTAACCTACACCAGAGGGGGACCAAAGAGATGAGGGGAAGTGTCTTTGCATAGAAAGAGTCCAGCTCATAAGTGAAGGAATGATATGATGTAAGAAAGTGCACCAGGTTGCAACCACAATAGAATATGGAAATATTTGATGACATTAAAGATAACAGTTGTAGTGTTTAAAATCATATTCTTTTAGATACTATCATTGGGGCAAGTTGGGTAAAGGGTACACAGGAACTCTACAATTTTTGCAAGTTTTTGTGAGTCAAGTTACTTCAAAATAAAAAGTTATTAAACATTTAAAATCCCTGCCCTGCCCAGTGTGGCTCAGTTGGTTGAGTATCATCCCATGCACTGAAAGGTCACTGGTTCAATTCCCGCCAGTGCACATGCCCGGGTTGTAGGCTCAATCCCCAGTCAGGATGCATGTCGGAGGTGGCCGATCAATGTTTCTCTCTCACATCAATGTTTCTATCTCACATGGGTGTTTCTCACATTGATGTTTCTCTCTCTCTAAAAATTAATAAAAATTTTTAAAAAATATATCCTCGGGTGAGGATTAAAAACAATTTTTTTAAATTCCTTATCTTTCAGAGATACATACTGAAACCTTTACACATGCGATGCAGGGTAGAGTCCAGGGCAGTTCATTTTACTATGCTATCCGCTTTTGTACACGTGAAAATTTCCATCAAGACAAACTTCCCCAGTGATTCAAACACACATCCTGGGCTGAGAACCACCAGACTCCACTCTGGGGCCACAAGGCCTGGGGAAGTTCCCAGCCCTGGCAGCCACAGATTCACCCAGCTGCCCAGGGTCCCAACCCAGACCAAGGGTGGGGTCCTGGCACCAGTATATTTTTAGTGAAATCAGTCAGATGCAGCTGGCCAGGGACCTACATTCCAGACCAACCTGAAGCAGAGTAAGTTCACACTGTGGAGCCAGACAGACCTAGGTTCAAATCCCAGAACTGCCATTTTCTAGCTGAATGACCTAGGGCAAGTCCTTTCACCTCAAAGCCTCAGTTTTTGCATCTGGGAAATGGGAGCAGTTTGTCCTACTGCTCAGCCTACCTCACAGGACTACAAGGAGGAACAAGTCAAATGAGGTTCATGGGACTCTGTTATAAGCTAAATTCTTCCAACCTAAGGCAGCAATATTATTCGTGGAGGAGGTGGTGGTATTTGCTCTGTAGGCTGTTGTTGTTTTTTCCGGAAGTGGGTGGATTAGGGAATCACCAAGGCACTTCAAGTGTGGCCCAATTCCTACCCATTGTGAAAAGTTAAGCAGTGCTGGCAGAGAAGGGGTGGGGCAGAGCTGGTAATGACTCATTTATTTCTTGAGCAAATATTTAGGGAGGACCTGCCTATATGCCAGGAGGCAGCTAAGGGGAGGGGACAGAGCTAGGAAAGAGAGAACACCACATAAAAAGTCCCAACTGAGGGGAAAATGGGCAGGAAGCAAACCAAGACCTAAGTAAATATGTAACTACTAGCGGCCCGGTGCACGACATTCATGGATCCCTCAGCCTGGCCTGTGCCCTTTCACAGTCCAGGAGCCCTCGGGGGACGTCCGGCAGTTGGACATCCTTAGCGCTGCAGCAGAGGTGGGAGACGCTCCTGCCACCACGGCTGTGCTAGCCAGCCGTCAGCCCGGCTTCTGGCATTAAGCGTCTGCCCCCTGGTGATCAGTGTGCATCATAGCTACCGGTGGTTCCACCGTTCGGTCAATTTGCATATTACCCTTTTATTATATAGGATAAACAATGAGAGCTGAAACAAAGGAAAAAAACAGGGTGTCAGAGAGAGAAGGAACACGGGTGGCAGACAGGGTGGCTCATGTGTAAGGCAACACAGAGCTAGGTAGTTAGAGGGTACGAATCCAGCTCTGCCACTCAGTAGCCATGGGAACTAGGACACGGTACTTGGTGGTGCTGAGATTGAATGAGATAAAGCATGTTAAGTACTTAGAACAGTACCTGGCACAGAGTAAAACTCAAGAAATGGTATCAGTAGTGTTAGTATAAGTAACAATAGTGAAAACAATAACATCACCTTCCATTTCCCGCAGGCCCGTCACACACGGACCCCTGGACCAGATGCTTTATATCCGGTCAGCGAACGAAGGCCCATGGGTGGCCGCTGGGAGATAAAGTTGTACTGGGACACGGTGATTCATGTACAAATGTCCGTGGCTGCTACAAGGACAGAGTTTAGCAGTTTTGACAGAGACCATGTGGTCTGCAAAGCCTCGATAGTTACTATCTGAACATGTCGGCTGACCCCTGCTCACACCACATCTCATAACACCGTAGGACACAATGATTATTAAAGGGGAAACGAGAGCTCAAATGACAGCCTTCTGCCTCCAAACCCAGTCTTCCTTCAGTCTTGGCATCAGCGTACAGGTGTTCAAGTTAAACCTTGCACAAAGAGGCCTGGCCAACGGGGCAGGTGGGGGCTGAAATGCATCCCGTGCCAGTTCGACAAGACTGTCAGGTCCCGTGCCAGGGAGGAGCTCCATCAGCTTAAAAGAAGCAGGGCCTGTCTCAAAGTCACCCACCCAGGGGAGATGAGTCATCCTTTTCTAATTTGCACAGACGCAAGGGTGTTAGGCACATACCCACAGGGTCCTCACAACCGCTGGCCTTCTTTCAAACTCAGGCAACTCCAGCTGTGGGTCAAACACGAAGCAGCCTGTGGCCTGAACAACCTTGCACAGAAGAGACCGTAAGAATGATGGCCCAGAGGGAAAACACTAATCCTCCCTCCAGCTCCTAAAAATCCCAACTCCTGTGAGAAAATTCGCCCTGCAAATTCCATGAGGCCGGGTTATTACCACGAACATTCCAGTTTCTAATGTGTACACTCCGAGGGCTTTGTCAGATTCGTCTCCCCAGCCCTCCTCCCTCCAAGGGATCCAAACACAGATTTTCAGATTACCGCAAGTCACGGTGGTCTGACACAGGGTCCCCATCACCAGCACAGAGAAGCAAATCTGTCTCGACTGGGAACCACTTTCTGGAAGTCCCTCTCTGAAAACAGACAACTGGAGTGCTTCAGTAGCCAAGAACTGATAATAATTTAAAAAGAAGAAGAAGAAAGGGGCTCATGGATGAGGATGCAGACAGCAGACCATTCCACCGAAACCAAGCAGAATGTTCCGGTGTAATTCATTAAAAGCAGAGCTGCCAGCTTGGGGTTTCTGGCCTCTGACACAGAAATGGACTGACTCCTGACCCAGGACGGAGGCTTGTGAACGGGTGCCCCATTCATTTAGAAACGAGAGTAATTCACACAAGCCCTGGCAGAGCAGGCGGAGAGAGCCTGATGTATGCAAACAGAGCTGCGTTCTTTGGCATCGACATCTGGCTCTGGGTGATTTGGCCAGAAACCATGGGGATTAAACCAATTTGATACAAGAGCCCTGGGCACTGGTTCTTTGAGAATTACTCACATCCATTACCTCTCACACAGTGCAGTTTGGGGACCTTGCCCAGGTCCCCACACATCTTTTCTGGTTTAGAATCTGCCTTTAGTTTGCTTGTCTGCCGGTGACTCCCACTCTGCATTTCCTAAATGCCCAGGAGTAAGGGACGAGTAAGACAGGAGGATAGCTGAGAGAAGGAGTTTTTGAAATGTGGCCCCGTCACCAGCATCCACAGTGCCAGGGAATTTGTTAGAAATGCAAATACTGCCCAGTCAGTGTGGCGCAGTGGTTGATTCCCAGTCAGAGCACATGCCCGGGTTGCAGGCTCGATCCCCGGTAGGGGGCGTGCAGGAGACAGTCAATGGATGATTCTCATCATTTTATCTCTCTTCCTCTCTAAAATCAATAAAAACATATTTAAAAAAATAAATTTGACTATTGGGGCCCCATCCAGATCTACTGACTCAGAAGTTCTGGGTGTGGGGCCCAGAGATCTGTGTTTTAACAAGCCCTCCAGGTGATGCCACGCCTGCTCAGGCATTGGAACCCAGAGGGAAGGCTCTGGATCCAGCCTCGTGGCTGAGGCAAGACACTTCACCACTCTGGTCCTCCGTGTCCCCAGCTATGAAACGCGGGGAGCCCTAGCTGGCTTGGCTCAATGGATCGAGCGTCGGCCCATGGACTGAAGGGTCCAGGTTCAATTCCGGTCAAGGGCATATACCTCAGTTGTAGGCTCAAATCCCGGCCCTCATTAGGGCACATGCAGGAGGCAACCAATCGCTGTGTCTCTTTCACATCGATGTTTCTCTCTCTGTTTCTCCTCTCCCTTCCACACTTTCTTAAAAAAACACACAAAACAATGGGAAAATATCCTAGGACGTGGATTAACAACAAACAAAAACAGGGGGAGATTCATAATTCCGCCTCATTGGGTTGCTTCCAGGATCAATAAACTAATAAATAAAGACAGCACACCGGGCTGCTATCATTATTACTGGCTGGGACGATTTAACTGTCCAACAATAAAAGAGATGTGCTGCTATGTCTTGTAACACTGCTGATTTTTGTTGCCTCTCTTGCTTAGAGCTGTCCTAATCACCTCCCTGCTCAGGACCAGTTTCTTCTTCCGTAACACCCACCACACACACGACGCCCTTTCCCCATGACCTCAGCCGTCTCTTCCTGGATTTGATGCTCTAGGGCACGCAGGGTCACCGTCCAGTCAACCCTCCGCCCTACCTGCCTGGGTTCCGACAGTGGCTTCCTAAGTCTTCAGTGGGAGGGATCCTCTGAACGCCCCCACCCAGTGTGTCACCCCCCCACTGAAAAATCTCCCAGCAGGTCAGGATTCCAAGGCCTTATGGTGACACACTATTCCACCCTGATCTTTAGTGCTCGGCTTCCTGGCCCGTCCTACCCGACCAAGCAGAACTCATGCAGTTCCCGCTCACACTCCCACGTTCCATCACGTTGCCGGTCCTTTGCACATGCTGGCTCCTCTGCCGGGAGCGCTTTCCTGTGCAGCCTCCAGCCTTCAACGTCGCTGGCCTGGCAAGGCCTCTCCTTTCTCTGACTCAGGCATCCGCTCCCCTGGATGCTGGCTGGCCTCGGAGCCCCCGTCTATCCTGCAGCTGCTGGCTTATTAGCCGGCTGCCCGCCTCCACCTCTCCTCAAGAGCAGTAGTCAACGTTTGCTCATCTCTGGGGACTCAGAGCCAGCTCAGCCCCTGGCACAATGCTGAATTACTAAATGACCAGAAGTGTACCGGAGAAAAGGATTTAAAATGGTGTTTACGATGCGCTTATAAACAGTCTGAACTAAGCAGCTGCCTCTGGGATGTGAGTGGTAGAGACAAACCGTGGAGGGGCAGGAGGGAACTTTCTGGAGTCCAGGTCATGTTCTATACCTTAAGAGAGGCTTCAGTTATTCATTTATCAAGAACTCACTGACTGGTAATAAGACTCAGCAATGTCACTGTATGTAAATTTTACTTTCAGGGGAAAAAGCTATACACAGATAGTGATTTGCACGGTGAAGTGTCTGGGTGAAGAATCTAATGTATTTCAAAGGAAGTTTCAGATATCAAAAAAAATTAATGGGTTGACTGGCTGGCTGGATAGCTATGTGATGAAACAAGTTTAGCAAAATGTGAACTGTGGATTCTAGTTGGTGGTCAGATGAGTTCTCCCCGTGCGAGTCTTTCAACTCCACTGTTCGTGTGAAATGTTCATAGTAAAATGAGCTGAGAGGTTCTTAGCTGAGGTGCACCAGTGCATTCAACCGTGCCCCCGGGATCTTGCTAAATGAGGCTGAGTCAGCCAGGCTCAGGAGGCCTGAGACCTGCGTTTCCAATGAGCACCTGGGATGCCAATGCCGCTGGTCCGAGGATCCACGCTGAGAAGTGAGGGCCTGCCACATGACCACGTCTGACCACGAAGTCCCAACTGCAAATGGAAACCCGCTCCCCCAACCCTAAGCAGCAGCCTCAGAAAAGGAACCAGCAAGATAAAAGGAACAGAGGCCGGGGACAGGCAGGAACCTGGTCAGCCATGCTCAGCCGCCTGGAGGACAGGAGCAGCCCTGGCGGGAGACCAGGGCCAGAATAGACGTCTGAGTCACACAAGGGGCTGGCCGGCGGGGTGACTCAGCAAGGACGACCAGGGAAGCCAAGTGCTGCCGGCTCCCACCCAGGCCTCGTCTGGCCCAGGCCACCTCAGGGCTTGGCTGACTGCCCTCTCTGAGGACAGGCGACAGGAACTGCTGCTAGAAGCACAGGAGAGAGGCAGGGGTTGGCCTCTCCCCACTTTCAGGCTCCGCTGGCACCAGCTCTGAGGGAGACAGGCACAGAAGGTACCTAACTGTGTCCCCCCTTCTCGCATCCGGGACAGGGAGGAGGGTGAGGTGAGTATCAGGTGGAGCCTCAACCCCTTTTCAAGATGAGGACACTGAGGTCCTGCAAGGAGGGGCGATAGCCCCAAATAGAAAAGTTCCCAATCTAAAGTCACGTGACCTGCTTCTCCGCCTTCATCTCAGCTGTTTCCATGGTCATTTCTCTCCCGTCTCCCCAAGAGACCAGAAGCTTCCTGAGGCATGCGGCAGATGCTCTTTCCCAAGGTGGCCAGAGAGGCCCTGCCATCCCACGTGGTCGCACAGTGAGATCTGGCCACTTCCCCGTCTAGGGGTGGGTCTGTGTCCCCCCACCTTGCTGCCAAGCAGACTTCTGTGATTGGACAGAGGGGTGAAGGCCTGGGGAGAGGACGGGAGTGGGGAGCAGGGGTCAATGGGGGAAGGAGAGGGGGACATCTGTAATACTTTCAACGATAAAGATAAATTAAAAGAAAGAGAGAGGAGGGCAGGCGTGACACTGTGTGACTCTGGGACTGGACCATAAAAGGTGACGCAGCTTCTGCCTGGCTCCCTCTCTTGGAACACACGCGGCTACCACGCTGTGAGGACCCTGGCCGCTTGGGAGGCCACATGGAGCAGCCACGCCCGGCCGGGGCTCCAGCCAGGAGCCGAGTTCACCACCAGACAAGTGAGAGAGGAAGTCAAACTCGAGCCCCTACAACCATCCGACTTGGAGAGTCCCCAAGTAAGACCCGCCAAGCCAAGCCCGGCCAACACCCACGACTGTGAGACACAATAAACTAAAGACAGGCTGGGTGTGATGGAATAACAGATAACCAGCAGGGCATGAGCCACATCTATTTCACACACTGCTGTGGCCCCAGAACTAAGCACATATACAGCGCATGCCTAAAAAATGTCTGTGCAAGGGATGAAGGGACCCAGGTGGGATGACAGCCCAGGGTCTGCCCAACATAGGCCGCCTCGGCCATCAGATTTAGTGATAAGTTAGGTTGAACAGCCCACTTCTCTGAACTCTGATTCCTAACACAGATAAACAATGACTGGGGAGAAGAGTCGGGGTATCCCGGCGCCCCACAGCCCAGCCTCCAGCTGTTGCTGAACACGCAAGTGGGCCCAGGGTGGCAGGTCAGGCCCCAGGCCCAGGCCCCTGGGAACACAGAACACAATGGGAGGAGGACATCAGCTCTACGAGCCACCTCCCTGCACACGCCCAGGAAAACCTGGACTCAGTCCCCTCGGAGGAACCCAAGGTCTGCAGCCACCTAGGGGGTGTGGCTCGTTTGGTGCGATTCTCAGCTCCACAGAGCAGCCTGACAATTAATAAATGCTTCCAGATGGGGACACTGCACTGCCATACATCCACACACACACATACAAACTCTGAGGACCAGCGGACACAATCGCCACTGACATCTGAGCCCTCCTTTGTGCCAGGCGTGGGCCAGGATCCAATGGGTGCTACAGGCATGGTTGCTGCCTTTGTGAACCTTGCACACATGCAAACACACATGTACAAGAACATACTAACACATGCATACAAACACTCCATCATACATCTACATACAAAACATGAACATAAAAACACAAATATACACACATATGTAAACACAGACACACACATACATACACATATACAAACACATACATGCACACAAACACATTTGCATACACACACAATCTGTTAATTTCTCCAACTCAGTTCCTCCTTGAGCAGGGAAATCCAAGAATGGGGCCTTTCAGGACACAGGTTTCAGCTTCCTCCTCATGCTGCTGCCCCACAAGTCCCTTCATCGCTGACAAAGGCAGCCTCAGCCTTTTGCTGAGGTTTAGGCCCCACCCAACAGAACTACTAGTACAGCAGCTGAAAACTGCTCCTGCTGCAATTTCACCGGTTAACAGCTGACTAGCCACGAACAAAGCATCAAATAAAAGCTCCAAAGGCTTCCAGTCC
This sequence comes from Myotis lucifugus, assembly GCF_000147115.1. Taxonomy (NCBI): domain Eukaryota; kingdom Metazoa; phylum Chordata; class Mammalia; order Chiroptera; family Vespertilionidae; genus Myotis; species Myotis lucifugus. The sequence goes on along the minus strand of NW_005871424.1, from coordinate 449,723 downwards.
CTCTCAGAATAAAATCCACACAGCTCATCTGGCCTACCTCTCAAAGCCACCCTCAGCCCTTGCCTGCCTCTGCTGCTCCAGCCATGCTGGCCTCGCCTGCTGTTCCCTCAACATTCCACAGCAGCTCCTGCCCCAGGGCCTTTGCACTTGCCACCACTCTGCCTGGAAGGCTCTTTCTCCAAGTGTTTGCTAGGTTGGCTCCTTCGCTTCTTTAGGTCTCTGCTCCAGTGTGATTTCCTGGGGGAGACCTTCTGTGATCGCTCACCAAAAACTGCACCTGGCCCCCAACCATCATCCCCATTTCCTTTCCCTGCTTTCTTCTACTTAGCATTTACCACCACCAGACAGACATGTGGGTCCTGGGTTACTGTTTGTCCCCATCCATGACAAGCTAAGCCTCACGTGGACAAGATCTCTGCTTTATTCACTGCTACAGCCCTGTGCCCAGATCAGAGCCTGGCACTCAGCAATGGCTGGAACGGTGGAAGGAAGAAAGGGAAGGAAAGGAGGAGGGAGAGAGCGGGGGGACAAGAAAGACAAGGAGGAGGAGGGAAAGAGGGGAGGGAGAAAGAAGAGAGGCAAGGGTGACAAATTACTATGTTCCTGTATTCCCCCAGCAGGAAGAGTGGCCATCTCCACCTGCCCAAAGATTTCTTTCTGCACATATAGGATTTCCCTCAAACTGACAGGCCAGACCAAGGTTCTCAAACTCAAATCCCTCAGTGGCCAGGCACGTACCTAGATGAAAGAAGAAAGACTGTACAATGCAATAGGGAGTGGTGGGGACTGCGGTAAACTAAGGCAACCCCCCTCAGCTCTGGCCAACTGCTGCCATGTGCACTAATGGCCCTGACGCTGCCTGAACGTCTCATATTTTGTAGAAAGCTTGGACACTTAGATTTATGTGAAACTTCCCTATTTTTAAATGTTTGCTCACATGTCCTAAAATCACTATGCCAACTAAATGAGGAAACCTATAGGCCTGCAAGCCACAGCAATTTACACTAGAAACCAGATTCCCTCCTCAGGCTCTCCCACCCCAGCCCATGGCTCCGCTTTGCCCTGTCAAGTGGGAGGACAATATAACCCATCTCCAGGCATGTGGGACAGATGGAATGAGATCCCAGGTGGGTGATCCTGGCTCAGAACAAGTGTCCAATCAACATTAGCCACCTGTACAATGTTTCTCGACCACATTCGTGATCGCACTTACAGGGTCGTTGATGGTTTCTGAGAACAGGGGCGAGCGGTCTGAGAAACAGGACAGCACGAGCTGAATCAGCACGAGGGAGAAGTAAATGTAGAAAGTGACATCACGAAACACATCGACGTTGGCATCCTAAACGTGAGGGAAGGAGGAGGGAGAAAATCACTTTTTGGAAGTAGCTTGCCCACCCCACACCCCCTCCCCTGCACGTTAACACAAGGGAGGCCGTTCCATCAGAGTGTGGCCTGTACCACCCGGGGAGGGCGACCCCCGTGGTGGGAGGGGGCCCAGGCTCGGGAGTGAAGCAGACCCACATTAGGTTCTATCTCTGCTCACACTGGCTCTGGGACTTTGTCCGCTTACCTAAACCTCTCTGTGCCTCCGTTTCCCCATCTATAAACAGACCTCCCAGGGCACACTCGGCAGTGTGTGGAGACATTTCTGTTTGTCACACTTGGGAGGTGCAGCTGGCACCCAGTGAGAGGAAGCCAGGGATGCCCCTAACATCCGACAGAGTACGGGGCAGCCTCCCACAACAAAGACGTCTCTGGCCCACCTGTCAACTAGTGCTGAGGCTGAGAAACCCTGGCCGAGTAATTGTGAGAAGTCAATAAGATTATTCATGGAAAGAACTTCACCCTCCGCCTGGCACTTTGCCAACACAAAAACTCAATAAATGTCAGCTGCCATCACTGTTAAAGACAGGGTACTGTACACTGCAGGTGCTCAATAAATGCCCTGTTTCTTTCCCTTCCTTTGCCTGACGCCAGTTCCAGATTAGCTCAGAGATGACAGGGAACAACAGGACAGAGTCTGAAAGCGCAGACTCTTCAGGATCCTAGGAGCGGCATATGGCAGCCAACGTGAGCCACTTCTCAGCCAGACTAGCGGCTGATGACACCAAGGTAACCTGGGGACAATCGGGGGCCCCCTGAGGGTGCAGCCACTCTGTAAACACCGCTCCCTGCTCGGCTCCCTTCCAGACTGAAGACATCTGTTTGCTGCTAACACAGGCTCACAGGGTGGTGTGCATCAGCCGAGGCTCCTGCCCCTGGAGGACCCACATGGGCTACTCGGAGCTACACAGACAAGTCGGGTCGTGAGGAAAGAAGGTTCTAGAACAAAGGCTGGAGGAGGTATTGAAATCCCTAGGGAAGAAGCTGGGCCCACTGGTGCCCATCTCCTGGTTCCCATGGCCACCCATGCTTTCCACACCATCCAAAAGGAACAGGCATCTCTCCCAAGGGCCACCCAGGAAGATGCAGTGAGGCCACACTTACCTCTTTTAAGGCGGTCATGATTTTGGATCTCAAGATGACAAGGGCACATAGTAGGGCTATAAGCCAGTATGTGAGCATGATCCCTGAGGACTGGATCCCCTTCCTTCTCTCAAGCTGAATTAAAAAGGTAGCAAGCAGCTAGCGGAGAGAAGCACACAACAGAAGTCGTCAGGAGAAGGCCAGGGCCCCAAAGCCCCCGTGGTCCCCAAGGTCCCCCACAGTCCAGGGGCCTGGCAGACGCTAGGCTTCAAGTGAGGCTGCCCTTAGCCTAGTGGTACAACAACAGCCTGGGGGAGGACTTGGCTCCAGAACCAGCTCTGCTCTGACCCTGCTGGGTGACCCTGAGCAAGTTATCAAACCTCTCTGAGCCTCCACGGCCTCATCTGCAAAGCAGAGTTGATAACAGCACCTGCCTCGATGGCTGTGGAATTTAATGAGGTCATGTTTAGATCTGGACTAGGAGGCGGAAGTTCACTAGAGAACAGAAAAGGGCACCTTTTTTTAAGAGACCAGATAGTAAATATTTTGGGCTTTGTGGGCCATAGTTTCTGTCAGAACTACTCAACATTGCTATTGCAGTGGACACCAGCCCTAGATGACCCATGAACGAATGGGCATGGCTGCATGCCAATAACAGCAAGCAGCGGGCCCACCCGATTTAGAACCGGAAAGACCTGTGTTCGACTCCTGCTTTAGGTGACAGGGATGACTGTTCTTTATGGAGCACCTGCTACTTTTGCCCCATAGGAAGCATTCACACGCACTAACTCGCTGCCCCCCGGCCTCCCCGAGAGCCGGAGCCTCAGTTTGCATTCGAGGAAACGAGGTTACTTCATCCGTCCACAGTCACACATCTCATGTTCAGGGGTTTTCATTAGAACCATGGTGATGGGGAACTGGGATTTTTACTTCATTCCTGATACCTGGCGCTACTGCTTCCATTTTACATGTGACTAAATGATTGGGGAGAAAAACTAAATAAAACTGCTTTTCCTTGAAAAAAGGAAACTCACGGCTCTCTCCCAGAAGGCAGAGCCACCCGCTTGAGGCAGATCCCCAAGACCAGTCTCAGTCACCCACCCTAAGGAGCTGTAGGTCACCCAGGCACCTCCCCTCATAACCCAGCTGCTGGAACCAGAAACGGGTCTGTCCGCCTGTCCTGCTCAGTGCCCCCATCTCCTTCACTCCCCACATCTAATCCATCAAAACACACACTGGTCCTGCCACTAAGGCCAGTCCTCAGTTTACCCACTGCTCACTCTGATCCTAGCCTCCATCCCCTCTTGCCAGGTGATCCCAGTGCTCTCATCCCCACTGCTCTCCCAGCTTCCTGCCCAACAATCCATTCTCCACTTGGAGGCAACAGTCAGCTTTTAAATATGCAAAGCCAGGCCCTAGCCAGTTTGGCTCAGTGGATAGAGTGTGGGTCTGCGGATGGAAGGGTCCAGGTTCAATTCTGGTCAAGGCACAAGCCTTGGTTGCGAGCTCGATCGCCAGTGTGGGGCATGTAGGAGGCAGCCGATCAATACTTCTCTCTCATCATGGATGTTTCTATCTCTCTCTCTCCTGCAGATGCCTTGGCAGGGCCAGACCGAATGATTTCATGGGTCTTATGTGGCCCCGGACCAGACATTCCCCACCCCTGGTCTACCCCCACAACCCCCACTCGACCTTCTTGCTTCAAGAAAGGCTCATCGTCCTCCTCCTTATGCTCCCTTTTGGCCTTGACCCTCCCTTGGACATACTGTTCTCTCTGCTCAAAACACCCTGCCCCAAACTTGCTCCCTCCTCCCTCTACAACACTCGGGGCCATGCTTGCCGAGGACGTCAAGCATGTTCTCTCTGAAATCAATAAAAATATATTTTAAAAAATAATAATAAATAAATATGCAAAGCCAGGCATATCACATCCTTGCTGAAAACCTCTATCTTTCAGACCTGAGGTTTAACCTGGGTTCCAAGGACAGGCTGTGGATAGAACCTGGGAGTCCATGAACTTGGATGGGGAACAATTACAGCTTTGTCTTCCCACATCAGCATCACCAGTAATAAGTGGAGGCAATAAACCACAACAGCAGTACCCGGGACTGTCACAAATAGACATCATATCTGAAAATGTACAGCTGAAGAGGTCCCCACTATTGCTATTTGGAAGTAAAGGAGCATCACCCCTGCTGCTAGATCTTGGTGTGAAATACATTAATAAAGAAACATATTTTTTTTACATTAAATCTTTTGATAACTGCATTTAAATACAATTGGTTTCCCAGTCCAAATCCCTTACAACTGACGAATGGATAAAAAATGGGTGGTGCCTGGCTGGTGTGGTCCTGTGGTTGAGCATCGACCTATGAACCTAGTGGTCATGGTTCGATGCCCGGTCAGGGCACAGCCAGGGTTGCAGCCTCGATCCCCAGTAGGGGGGTGTGCAGGAGGCAGCCGATCGATGATTCTCTCTCATCATTGATGTTTCTTTCTCTCCCTCTCCCTTCCTCTCTGAAATCAATAAAAATATATTTTTTAAAAAAACGGAGGTGGGGAGGGGGGACGGTGAAACCATATAATCCAATACACTCAGCAATTCAACAACAACAACAACAAAAACCTTTGCTACACTCAACGCGGTTGAACCGCTGTTGCTATGACTTCAGTCTCACACTGCTCCAGCCTGCATGGTCCCACTCACGTGACATTCCAGAAGAGGCAAAGCGCCGGGGACAGATACCATGTGAGTGGTTCCTGGGAAAGGGGCGAGGCCGAGGCTGAGGCAGAGGAGCAGCAGGAGAGCATGTGGGGTGATGGGCTGCTGTCTATACTGTGGAAGTGGCAGTGACAAGACAGTGTATGTTTATCAATGAACCCCAACTAAAAATATAAATGTACAGCACAGAAGCTTCACATATACACACATGGGTGTGATTGGTTTCCTTTGTAATCCTCTGTTTTTAAGAACATCATTCTGAGAAGGAGAGTAGATTGGCAAAGGAGAAAGGGGTCCGTGGCACAAAAAGTTTAGAACCCAGTGTTGGGAGTGAAAAACAAAACCCACTTATCCTGAAGCTCAGGGTCCCACAGGCTCAGGCCTCTGCCATCCCAGCTCCCCTCCTCTCCTCCTCACCTCTCCACCCCAGCCACACAGGCCAACTCTCCATTTCTCCCTCCGACCCCGGGACTTCTGCATGTGCTATTCTCGCCAATGGTGTTCATCTGCCCATGGCCCCTTCAACTTTTTAACATCCTGCTCATCCTTCAGGCCTCAGCTCCGTCATCCCTTCCTTCCTACCCTCCAAACCAAACCAGTTCACCTAACTTCACTCTCACAGCAATCTGCACACAGGTAAATATTTTGTGCCTTTTTGGGGAATCATTTGTTGAATGTCCATTTACTCAGCTGGACTGTACATTCCATGACAACAGGAACTGTTGTTTTATCTTCAACTCCTGGCCCATATTAGGAATGAAAAATATTTGCTGACTGCCTCGCATCCCATACTCCGAGTGCCTGTATATTCCGGTCCCCGGGCATGTCGGGAGAATGTTCCTGCAACAGGAAGAGCAGGGCTGGTCCTTCCCTCCTGGAGCCCTGAGGAGAGAGACTGAGCATTTCATAGGCCAGTTCACCTCTTGGCCAGCCCAGCTCAGAGCCCTGGGGGGTACAAAGCCCGATGACCCTCACCCCGTCATACTGTGTGCCGCTATCACAGACAAAGGTCTGAATGAAGAATCAGAAGACCAGGAGCAGGGAAAGTTAAGGGAATATGAGTTATCACAGCCCAAACTAGTCCACCTTGACTCTCCTTTGCCAAAATGTAGAGGTCAAGACCTCCAGGCCAGCAAAACCAAGCCCTTCATTTCCCCATTCCCTCAATACGTTTGTGGAGTGCTTATTGCATGTCAGGCACAGTGCCAGGCTCTGGGGGCACAAAGGAGAGCAAAGCCCCGCACAGGTGCCAGGTATTAGCAAAGAGTCCCACCAACACACCAGACCAGATAGCCTGCGTGTGAAGCCGGCTCTGCTGCTTATTGGCTGTGACCTTGGGCCAGTTCTCTCTCTTATCTGTGTCTCAACTTGCTTATCTACAAAATGGGACTAATGAGCCAACATACTTAAATGAATTATTATGCAAAGGGACTAGGGTAGTGCCTGGTACAGAGCACACACTGTTAACCTGTGCTATAAAGATTCCTGGTCCTTCACAACTTGACCCCGACTTGCCTTCCTTGACCCCCTTGTTGCATTCACTGTCTACCACAGGGGTGGGGAACCTTTTTTCTGCCAAGAGCCATGTGGATATTTATAACATCATTTGCTTAATATTATTCGCTTAATATAAATGTATGTGGCTATGAAAACAGCTCCTAGATTCATTGAATTTTGAGTCCCGTCTGCAGATGCCTTGGCAGGGCCAGACCGAATGATTTCATGGGTCTTATGTGGCCCCGGACCAGACATTCCCCACCCCTGGTCTACCCCCAGAACCCTCACTCGACCTTCTTGCTTCAAGAAAGGCTCATCGTCCTCCTCCTTATGCTCCCTTTTGGCCTCCAACCCTCCCTTGGACATACTGTTCTCTCTGCTCAAAACATCCTGCCCCAAACTTGCTCTCTCCTCCCTCTACAACACTCAGGGCCATGCTTGCTGAGAACGTTCCAGCTCCTTAGAGGACCCAAGGGACATGGTACCTTGTAGGAATGGCCTTCACTCAGAGCATGTCACTGTGGAATGCAAGGACTAAAAGCATGACCTCTGAGTGACCACCCCTTGCTAGACCATGTGTTAGCTGTGTGACCTTTCGCAGGGCCTATCTCACAGGGTTATTCTGAGAATTAGATATAATTCTCAGTGATAAAGCAGTTCTCCTGTTTGCATCTCCCACTAAATGAGGGACCCACATGGGGCAGGGTGGTCTCTCGTTCAGCTTGGCATCCACTCCTTGTGCAGAGCCTAAAAGCTCAAGAGACCCTTAGGTCCCAGGCAACTACTGTAAGCGATGAGCTGGCCAGTGCAAGAAGAGAGAACAGCAGGTGCAGCGCAGGACGGCACCTGCACTCAGCCTCGGGCGCAGGGAGGGCAAATGGCAGTGGGGACTGTGACAACCGGACCACGCTTGCCCCATTGAAAGGCTGCAGTCACCTCTCAACTCCAGCCGACTGCTGCCCCAGAAGACTGGTAGTCTGGTGCTACCGGACCTTTGAGTTTTTTGAGAGAAGCCAGATTTGTGGATTTTTACTGTGAGATCTTCTCATTTTTAAATGCTGGCCACTGCTTTTGATCTCCATACTGCCTGGCGGGCAGCCACCTCCTACTTACCATGGTGATGCCCAAGAGGGTTGGGCTGACCAGAAACACTGGGGCCGGGAAGTTGCCCCAATTTCTTTCCCAGAAAGAGTAGAAGAGGTCTGCCCAGCAGACAATCCACAGCAAAAACCCCAAGGCCTGGAAGAGAAGAAAACACGTCTTACAACGGACAGCACTGGAACGTCCCAGCTCAGCCTCCAGGGGACCAGCCAACTCCTACACTATCAGCTACGGTCCTTGAACACAGCACACATCCTCTGGAACACATGCAAGTGCCAAGTAGGGTGAGCCACCGTCTGAGCCCTCCCATGCTGCTCTGTGACCAGTATACTATCCCCTCCTGCGCCCCTGGCATGACTTAATCTGTCTGGTCACTATTCGCCCCAGCACTTGAAAACAAGATCTCAGTCTAAATATTATCTATATTAGCAATGCTAGCAGCTTGCATACAGCCTCTCTCACAATAACCATTCATCCAACCAAAATGTATTGGGGGCTTGCAATGGGCCACATACTTTTCAAGGTGCCAAGGATCCAAAAGTGAACAAAAAAGACACAAGTGCCTGTCTTCATGGAGCTAAGATTCTAATGGAACGGAAACAAGAAACAAACTGAAAAATACATATTATAAAAGCCAGAAAGTAACAAGTGATATGAAGAAAAACAAAACAGGTGAGGGAAGACCTCTCTGATCAGGTGACATCGGAGTGAAAAGCCAAAAATGAACAACTAAGGGAATGAACAAGTCAGGCGGCGAGAACAGCAAGTGCCTGGTTCGGGAACAAGATCAGTGGTTTATGGCTACCGTGGAAGGAGCAACGGGCTTCGTAGGAGATGGCTGAAGAGGAGCGGTGAGGACTTCTGGATCTTATTCTCTGTGGGGAGGTGTTACCAGAAGGTTTTTGAACAAGGCAAGGACAAGATCTGACTCACATTTTAAAGGCAAATAGGAGAAGTACAAAGTGCTCCCAGAGGAAGAGGAAGGCATTAGATCTAGCTCAGGTTAGGGAAACAGACTGCATTTTGAGATAGGTTTGGATGGCAGTGTGAATGAGACAGGTTTAAATGGCGATATAAGCAAAGGGACAGAGAGCGTCAGTAAAATCATTGAAGTTTTCCTGTTTACCAAGGGTTTATGGAAATGAGTCTTGGGTAATGTAGCTTTGAAATATTTCTGAGAAGTATAATTATAAAATTTAAATGACCTCTTGAAACTTTTATTGCATCCCTGATGATACTCAGGCAACGGCAAAGCCACACTAAGTTGCAGGCGCCAGCCTTTCTGACTCCTCGGTAATTTGCCCTACATACTAGCCCTTCCACTTCTGAGGTTCAAATTAGTGCCTCAGAAATTATTTGTCATGTTTCATTTTTTTAGCATAGACTGGGAACACTTGAAAACAAGTGCTCAGATGCCAGGGGTTTTCTCTAGTGTCAATAAGTGTTTAGTAGAAACTAACTCCATGATGAATGGAATTCATTCCACATATACTTTGTTCAAGTATACTTAATAAGTAGCATATTTTACAAATGTGTCTTTTAAATGTCAGTATTTGGGTGAAGTTTTTCTTTGTTTTGATATATTCCTTTGCTATGTCAACCATGGTGTCAGAATTTACCTTTGGAACAGTTGATTTCAGAAACTGTAAAATGAACTAATAATCGTGTGTATCAAATTCAGAGCCCTGGCCTGGGTGGCTCAGTTGGTTGAGCACCGTCCCATACACTGAAAGGTCACCAGTTCGATCCCCGGTCAGGATGTGTGCGGGAGGCAGCCGATCGATGTTTCTCTTTCTCCCCCTCTCCTTTCCTCTTTCTCTAAGTAATCAATAAAAAAAAATTCAGACATGTGAGAATGTGTTCGTAAAGCATGGGGCTTGCAAAAAAACACGCACACACAAAAACTAATGAGATCCATCTAAGTCAACAGGAAAAAGTGGAATGAGGAGCCGGATAGATACATGCTCTAAGTCTCTTCCCCTCAGAAGGCTTATTCTTGCAAGTGGAAAAGTAGTAACTGTGCACTGGAGAAACCAGATGACACTTTGACTAAATGAACAAAATTAACTCCATCACCGAGCTGTTTACCATGCAGACCTAGATATAACAGATTGAGGACACGACATCCCTCTAGTACAGTGGTTCTCAACCTTGGCTGCACATGAGAATCACCTGGGAATCTCTTTAAAATCCTGATTTCTGGGCCCCATCCTCCGGAAATTCTGTTTCTTTGTTACTAATGTTGTGGCCCCACCCCATAACAAAGAAACAGAATTTCTGGAGGATGAGGCCCAGAAATCAGGATTTTAAAAAGATTCCCAGGTGATTCTAATGTGCAGCCAAGGTTGAGAACCACTGCTCTAAAATAACTGCCCACCCCTAGCCGATTTGGCTCAGTGGATAGAGCAGACTGAAGGGTCCTGGGTTCGATTCTGGTCAAGACACATTCCCAGGTTGCAGGCTCAATCCCCAGTAGGGGGCATGCAGGAGATAGCGATCAATGATTCTCTCTTATATCAATAAAAATATATTTAAAAAAAATAAAATAATTTAAATAAATAAAATAACTGGCCCATGCCCAACCGATGTGGCTCAGTGGTTTAGTGTCAAGCTATGAACCAGAAGATCACCTTTGTGTGTGTGTCAGGGCACATGCCCTGGTTGCAGGCTTGATCCCTAGTAAGAGGTATGCAGGAGGCAGCCAATCAATGATTCTCTCTCATCATTGATGTTTCTATCTCTCCCTCTCACCTCCTCTCTGAAATCAATAAAAATAAATTAATAATAAAAAAGACTAAGGCAAGATTATTAAATTTAAAAAGAAAATGAAACAGCTGGCCCACATTCTTCAATTATGTCAATGCCATAAAAAAAACAGAAAGGAGAAGAGATCTTCCAGATTAAAGAAAACTAAAGAGACAACATGATTCAATGCAATACATGACATTGGACTGGATTCTGAACTGGGGGGAAATGCTCAAAAGAATTGTATTGGGACAACTGGAAAAATGGGAAGACAGACAGATTTTTCTTTTAAGTGTTCATGTTAAATTTTCTGAATTTAGTAATTATACTGTGGTTACATGAAGAGAATATCCACCCTTCAAGAAAAGATATTTTGAAAAATTAAGCAGTAAAGGGGCATGGTGGCTGCTACCTACTCTCAAATGATTCAGAAAAATTAAATAATGTATGCATAAAGATAAAACAAATATGACAAAATATTAAAAATCGGTGACTACGAGCAACGAGGATACAGGGCTAGGGCGAGTCCTTGGTATCATTCTTGCAACTTGGCTATAGTTTGAAATTATCTCAGGATAAAAACTTTTCTTTTTTTGCCTTATTTTATTTTTTAAATCATGGTGGACATATATTATACTAGTTTCAAGAGTACAACATAGTGATTCTACATTTACAGACCTTACGATGTGCTTACCACGTATGTCTGACAGTCATCTGTCACTGTACAGTTATTACAATATTATTGACTATATTTCCTGTGCTGTACATTATAGTCCATGACTTACTAATTTTATAACTGGAGTCTGTACCTCCAGTTATAAAATAATTTTTGAAATAATTTTTTATTTTTCAATTACAGTTGATATACAATATTATATTAATTTTGGCACACAATCACTCAGTGATTAGACCTTTCTATCACTTACGAGTAATCACCCCAATAAATCTAGTACCTATCTGATACCACAGTTATTACAATATTATTAAATATATTCCCTATGCTATACTTTACATCCCCATAACTATTCTGTAACTCCCAATTTGTACTTCTAAATCCCTTCACCTTTTTGACCCAGCCCCCAACACCTCTCCCATCTGGCAAAGGTAAAAATGTTCTTTGTATCTATGAGTCTGTTTCTATTCTGCTTTTGTTTTTTAGATTCCACATATAAGTGAAATCATATGGTATTTGTCTTTCTCTGTCTGACTTATTTCACTCAGCACAACAACCTCTGGGTCCATTCATGTTGTTGCAGATGACAAGATTTCATTCTTTTTTGTGGCTGGATCATATTTCATTATACATATCTATTTATATATTGTTTATATATTTGTGTATTGATGGACATTTAGATTGCTCCCATATATTGGCTATCTATATATATAAAAGCCTAAGCGACCGGCCAGCCAACCGGCCGACCGGCTAGTAGCTATGACGTGCACTGACCACAAGGGGGCAGACACTCAATGCAGGAGCAGAAACCACAAGCATGGAAACATGGAACAGACTGATGAATCTCAGAGGGAAAGGAAGAGGGGGGAGGGTGGGAAGAGATTAACCAAAGATCTTATATGCATACTAGAGGCCCGGTGCACAAATTCATGCACTGGTGGGGTCCCTCAGCCTGGCCTGTGGGGAGCGGGCCGAAACCAGCTCTCCAACATCCTGATGGGTCCCGAATTGCAAGAGGGCGCAGGCCAGACCAAGGGACCCCACCGGTGCATGAATCCGTGCACCGGGCCTCTAGCTGTAAATAATGTTGCAATGAACATATGGATGTAAATGTCTTTTTGGTTTAGTGTTTGGGGTTTCTTTGGATAAATATCCCAAAGTGGAACTGCTCTGTCCTTCTTTGTCTCTTGTTATAGCCTTTGTTTTAAAGTCTATTTTGTCTGATATTAAGTATTGCTACTCCAGCATTTTTTTTTCCATTTTCATGAAATATCTTTTTCTATCCCTTTACTTTCAGTTTGTGGTTGTCTTTAGATCTGAAGCGCGTCTATTGTAGACAGCATATGCAAGGGTTTTGTTTTGTTATCACTTAGCCACCATATGTCTTTTGATTGAAGCATTTAATCCATTTGCATTTAAAGTAATTGTTGATAGATACTAGTATGTATTTATTGCCAATTTATTATTCATATTCTTATCTTTCTTTTTTTCTTCTTCTTAAAGAAGACCTTTCAACTTTTCTTATAATACTCACTTAGTGGTGATGAACTCCTTTTGCTTTTTTTTGTGTGTGTGTGTCTGAGAAGCTCTTTATCTGTCCTTTGATTCTAAATGATAGCTTTGCTGGGTAGAGTAATCTCGGTTTTGGGTCCTTGCTGTTCATCACTTTGCATATTTTGTGCCACTCCCTTCTGGTCTGCCAAGTTTCTGTTGAGAAATCAGCTGACATTCTTATGGGAGCTCCCTTATAGGTAACTAACTGCTTTTCTCTTGCTGCTTTTAAGATTCTCTCTTTGTCTTTAACCTTTGCCATTTTAATTATGATGTGTCTTGATGTGGGCCTCTTTGTGGAACTTTCTGCACTTCCTGGACTTGTGTGTATTTTGCCTTCACCAGGTGAAGGAAGAATTTTCATTATTTCTTCAAATAGGTTCTCAATCCCTTGCTCTCTCTTTTCAATACTTGATGTTGTCCCTGAGAACCCTTAAACTGTCCTCATTTTTCAGAATTCTTTTTTCTTTTTGATGTTCTGATTGGGTGTTTTCTGCTACCTTGTCTTCTAAATGACTGATGTGATCCTCTGTTTCATCAAATCTGCTGTTGACTCCTTCTAGTGTATTCTTCATTTCAGTTATTGTATTCTTCATTTCTGACTGGTTCTTTTTATGATTTCTATGTCCTTTTTAATGCTGTTGAGGTTCTCACTAAGTTCCTTGAGCATCCACATCACCATTGTTTTAAACTCTGTATCCCGATTGCTTGCCTTCAAGTTTCATTTAGTTCTTTTTTCTGAAGATTTCTCCTGTTCTTTCTGTTGGGACATGTTTCTTTGTCTCACCATTTTGGCTGCCTCTCTGAGTTTGTTTCTATGTGTTAGGTAGATCTTCTATGTCTCCCAGTCCTGGTAGAATGGCCTAATGTAGTAGGTGTTCTGTGGGGCCCAGTGGCACAGCCTCATGGAGATTAAGAAATGTGCTCAAGGTCCTACAGCTAGTAAGGGACAGAGATGATAAGTGAACCCATGTCTGAATGCAGGGCCCCAGTCTTATCTACCACATCACTGTTCTGTCTTCTAGAAAAAGGAACTCAGGGCCAATGAAGTAGAAGAAACATGTTAGTTTTCACCAACCACTACTGCCCACCCAGGAACACCCCTCTCCCCATGATGACTTACAGTTTTGGCTTTGTTGAGATGTGTCATCTGAATGTAGCCCCGGTCATGGTGGGAAAGATAGAGGAAGTAGAAGGGGAAGCTGACCCAGAGGTAAAAACAAGGCACCCACACAAGGACGGTGTTCTGAAAGCACTTGGTGAAGTCGGGATTGCTGGTGTACCACGTGATGTTCCAGTCCTGTAGAAACAAACACAAGCACAGGGTCAATGGGGTGTGCCAAAGAGTGATGGGGGCTTGTGTGTAATTCAAAACTAGTTGTCACCCTGGCTCAGTATGGCTCAGTTGGTTGGGTGTTGTCCTGTGCACCGAAAGGTTGCTGGTTCGATTCCCAGTCAGGGTGCATGCCCAGGTTGCAGTCTCAATGCCCAGTAGTGGGGTGTGCAGGAGGCAGCTGATTGATGTTTTATTTCTCGCTCACATCAATGTTTCTCTCTCTCTCTCTCTCCCTCACCCCTTTCTTTCTCTCTCTCTCTCTCTCTCTCTCTCTCTCTCTCTCTCTCTCTCTCTCAAAATCAATAAAAATACTTTTTAAAAAAACCAGCTGTCATGGGGTTCAAGAAAAACAAACAAGACCCCTGCTCCTGAAGCCCTCTCAGGCAGAATATGCAACCTGGAAAGTTCACAGTAGCCAGAAAAACTATGAAACAAGGGATCAGGAATAAGAGATGCCTCATTGCACATAACAGACAGGTTCCTAGGAACTATGGCAAATTCCATTGTTGTACAAAGATGGAGACATCCATTTAAAGGAATCTTGCGGGGGTACTTCCCTGTAAACAAAGGAGTCCTTTAGTCATATGGATCATTCCTACTTTACTATCTTGTGAATTGAGGACTTTCTAATCTTCTTCCTCACCCTCACCATTATCATTTTCTTCACCATTATCATTACTACCATTACCATCATTACTATTACAATCACTTTCATCAGCTCCATCAACACCATCATCATCACCACCATTAGCACCATCATCATCATCATCATCATCATCGATAACACCTAAATTGTGCGACGCCCTATTTTAAGTTACTTCATATGTGTTATCCCCTTTAATTCTATAAGTACTTTATCCCTCCTTTTTCAGATAGGAAAACTGAGACACAGAGAGGTTCAAAGACTTGTCTAGTATCACACAGCTGGTAAGATCTGCAGCGGAATTCGAACTCAGGCAATTTGGTTCTGGGTCCCTGCATTTAATGACTAAGCTATCCATCCTTGGTAACAAGTTTGTTGTAAGTACTTTTATTGTTTTTTAAGAAACCACCTATATTTTGTTAAAGAGACATACCAGATAGATAAATAGATATAGACATGTATAGATCAAGTATATCTGCCCAAGAATAAACTTCAACCCGCGGTCAGTCTTCAGTAATGGACAATTTAATTCAAATCCTCATCTGACCACTGACCAGTTACACAACCTTGGGAAAAGTTATTACCTTATTTGGGGGTCTCAATTTTCTAACTCTACTTTGATTATATCAGATGAACTTAGAGATCTGAAACAGGTGGCCCTCAGGTCAATTTGACCACAGATGTTTTATTCTTATTGTTGTTTTAAGCATACTTTTTAAAAAATTTAGGTTAACTGCAAAACATTTCAAATCAGAAAACTTCATATAAAAATTTGGATTTCTGGCTACTCTTAAAAAATCAGAAAATATGGCAGCCCTGGGCTCATATTCCTGCTTCAGAACCACCAGCAAGAGTTGGGGAGTAGCCAGTCTTGGGATAGGGTCTATGTGTTTCAGTTGGCCACAGTCTCCATGCAGCACACATCTCTCCTAGGTTTCTCTGTCTACCACTGGATGATGTTCTCTCCAGATATCTGATTCCAAGCCTTCCCACAGTAAAATCACCAAGGAACTCCAAGGAACCTGAAACCTCACAGCTCTGTCCAAATTTTAAAGGCACATCAACAAATGTTAAGAGAATGCGATGGGAACAACCAGATCATTTCACTTAAAGAAAACATTTGACAATATGATCAAAACATTATGTTCCAAGCATTTCAAAAAAGAGACCTAGTTACGTTTAACAAGGTGGGTATACTTAACACAACTGAAGCATACACTTAAAAATGGTAAAGATAATTTAAAAATAAAGAATCTGACTTAAAAAAGAGAGAGATCTAGTTATTTAAACAAGTACCTAGACTGGTTCTTCGGATGTATGATTGATAAATGATACTATGATATAAATGGGTTTTTTTCCAGAACCAAAAACAAGAAATCAATGAAATGTAAACTTTAAGTGATTAACACACACAGAGGTATTTAGCTAGGCAACTTCTAAACGCAAAGAAACCCTTAGGACAAAGGTCATGCCTCTATGAACTTGGGCATTTGAAATTTGATCATATGAGTGATTTAAATCAAAGACTGGTTTTATTTAAACTGGTTTCACACCACTTGTAATTCTCAAGGTGATGGTGAAAAAAAGGATTCAACTGTTGCTGGTTATTATATACAGAACAGTTTCTGAGCAATTGCCAGGAAAAGCTCATTCATAGGAATTTGCCCTTCTAATAAGAAAATACTGCTGGGGCCTACTATATACAGTTATGTATACAAGCTCTGTTCGTGTGTGAGACATTTCAGTAGCCTAATTCTTGCCATAATTATTACTTGTCTGGACTATTTCAATTAGCTTCCTAACCATTACCTATTTCCAGCCCATCCTGGCCCGCTAAGTCCTCCCCACTACAGCTAAAGTTATGTTACCCATCTATATATCCATACATGCATTTATAGATATATCTACCCACTCATTTGTAAACCCACCCATCTATCCATCCCTCCATCTACGCACTAGTCCAGTGGTCAGCAAACTGCGGCTCGCGAGCCACATGTGGCTCTTTGGCCCCTTGAGTGTGGCTCTTCCACAAAATACCACGTACGAGCGCGCACGTACAGTGCGATTGAAACTTCGTGGCCCATGCGCAGAAGTCGGTATTTTGTGGAAGAGCCACATTCAAGGGGCCAAAGAGCCGCATGTGGCTCGCGAGCCGCAGTTTGCCGACCACTGCACTAGTCTATCCATCCATACATCTACCCAACCATCCATGTACCAACTTATCCATCCATCTACCTGTCTATCCATCCACCCATCTACCTACCCTTCCATCTCCCAGCCATGCACCACCACATCCATCCATTCATTTATCCATCCACCCATCTCTCTCACACACACACACACACACACACACACACACACACACACACACATCCATCCATATCTCTCTCTTTGTATTTATCTTTTTTTTTAATATGTTCTACTGATTTTTAGAGAGAGAGGAAGGAAGAGGGAGAGAGAGATAGAAACATCAATGAGAGAGGAACATCAACATTGATCGGCTGCCTCCTGCACATCCCCTGCCGGGATCAAGCCTGCAACCCAGGCATGTGCCCTGACCAGGAATCAAACCAGGGACTCCCTGTTGCATAGGTCAACATTGAACCACTGATCCATACCAGGCGGCTGTATTTATTTTTAATACATAATACATTTATGTACTAGACTTTTTCAAATTACACAAAATGGTATACTGTGAAAAATAAGCCTTCTTCCCTGAACTCACAGATCCCCATTCCACCCCACAGGCAAAACTACCATTGCTAACACCTTATATATTCTTCTAGATTATCTTCCAAATAGTTTATCTATTTTGTCTCCCTAAAAGGTACAATAATACATACATGTTATTTACCTTACTTTTTTTATGTAACTAATATTAGAAATTGATCTTTACCAATAACATAGATCCACTTTATTCTTGATAGCTTACTTTGATTTCTTTTGAACAAAGGAAAAGGAAGGTCCCATTCTGGTCCCTAAGCCCTCAGTTCCTCTCTCTCTAGAGGAACTTTATGTTTCTTATGTATCCTTCCAGAACATACCTTATGCATATATAACAAAAATCCTATATAATAAAAGGCTAATATGCAAATTGACCGAAGGGAGGAACGACCAGTCACTATGACGCACACTGACCACCAGGGGACAGACACTCAACTCAGGAGCTGCCCCCTGGTGGTCAGTGCACTCCCATAGGGGGAGCACCGCTCAGCCGGAAGCCCTGAGCCGGGCTCAGGGCTGGCAAGCACAGCGGCCGTGGCGGGAGCCTCTCCCGCCTCCGCAGCAACGCTAAGGATGTCCGACTGCTGGCTTAGGCCTGCTCCCTAAGGGCTCCTGGACTGCGAGAGGGTGCAGGCCTGGTTGAGGGGCCCTGTCCCCCTCCCTGAGTGCACAAATTTCATGCACCGGGACTCTAGTAAATATATATTTTCTGTTATCAAATAGAAAGAAGCATACTCCATTTACTGTTCTGTATCTTGCTTTTTTTCTCTTAATAATAGGTCTTAAAGACTGTCCTGCACTGTACATGAACAGTTTCCTCCTTCTCTGTGCTGGCTGATTTATACTCCATTGTAGGACTTGACTTTACTTACTCAGTCTCCTGCTGACTGGGCATTGGGTTGCTCTTACAAACAATGCAGCCTTGAATAAATAACTGGTACATGCCTCACATTACACACAAAGATGCTTATTTGTAAGGTCACTTTTTAGAAGTGATTTGAAAAAAACAAATCTAAAAAATAAATAAATAAATAAATAAATAAAAGCACTCAGGTGCTGAGCGGAAAATTCATAGACTTTAATATGTGTATTAATATATGGGACAGATCTGATTGCTCTCTCTCCTCCAATGGCGCCCTATTGCCTCTGAGAGCTGATCCCTGCTACGGTTCATGAGGCCTTCCACATTCAAGCTCCATCAGTTCCTTCTACAGTTTCTCCTGCCCTTTTCCCCAATGTGTCAACTGAGGCATTCACTCAAATAAGCATTTGCCAGGCATATGTCAGGCACTGCTCAAGGCACTGGAGACTCAGGAAGGCCATGGTCTCTGCCCAGCTGATAGCCAAATGAGTGGTTCTTTGGCATATCTCTTGCTAGATGGTCTCCCTGCAATGTCTTTCCATCACAACAAACTCCTATTCATCCTTCAAAACCCAACTCAGGTCCCTCCTTTAAGAAGCCTTCCCCCTCACTCCCCAAACCATGACATAGCCTCTCCTCCCCTGCAATGGTTTTCTCACATGTCTGTCAACACCTCTGTCCTGCAAGGGCCATGCAAGGACCTCCGTGCCAGGTCCATGCTGTATTTCCCTGTGACTACTGTCTTGCTACCCAGCAGGCCCCAGAGGTTATTAAGTAAACAAGTGGCCCAAGCCATGCCCCACCCCCAGGCATTATTTCCTACTTTACTTTTTAAAAAATAAAAATCCATCCAAGTACAACCTAGCACTGATCCCTGGCTTTCTGGTGGAGTGAATAGGGGTTAAAATTTAGGCCCTGACCTTATGTGAACCTGGGCAGGTCACTTAACTACAAGTGGCAGATACTAATAATTAGTAACAGTCACCACTTCTCCCACAAGCACTGCCCAGAGTCAGGAAGCTTAAAGGACAAAGAAGAGCTGAAGTGAAGAAGTGAGCAAGAGGAAATGGGGGATCTAAGGATGCGGCCCGGGAAGGAGGGGTCACAGAAATGCTTAGCAAAGGAAGGCGGTGACTCTTCAGAGGGCAGCTTCCTGCTCAAAGCCGGATGCCTGGCCCTGACCCAGAGGGCGGAGATGGAGCCAGGAAGGAAGGGGGAGCATGAAAAGGGGAAACAGGATTGTGAACATGAACTTTCGCTGCTGCAGAATGCAGCCAACGCAGGCTGTCCCACCCCCCAGCCCCCACACGGCCTGTCGCTGCTCCTACCCAGCCAACGGTGGCCCTGACCACAACTGTCACAGTAGCAAAGATAAGAGTGCTGGGGACCTTCTGCATGTTTCCCTCCGCCTGGGACCTGGATGTCTCCACTGTCCAAACGCCCGGAGACAAGCAATGTGGACCCCTCTGTTTGGTGTTTCCGGGGTGAGAGGGGGGCAGGGGGTGGGTGCAACAAACGCTGAAGACCTAATTATAAGGCTTAAGGAAGGATGAGTCTGCCGTTCACTCTCTACCCCCAACCCCAGGCTGATGGAACCTCTGCTCTGATTCTGTCCACCCCCAGCTGCTGGGAAATGAAATTCAGCCCAGGAAATGTGAGACCAGGAAACAGTCCCCAGCGCTGGCCCAGGCACTGCACTCTGAGGGCGAGCGGGGGCAGGTGGCGGGGGGTGGGGCTGGCTCAGGGCTTGTCAATAGAGAAAGTGCACCCCCAGACTCCCCGGACAGAGGCTTCTCTTCACAGGACACCTCCACAGCTTAGTCGCCTTCTACGCCCCCTGCGCTCAGCCCTGACATTCAGGATCTGGGGAACAAGTCCAAATCAGTTTGGCCCACGAGCTTTGGAAGTTCATGAAATTTCTATCGTGTGTCCTCTCCCACCCTTCTCTCTCTGGGCGGAATAATGACAACCAACATGTTCTGAGCACTGCTCTAAGTCTCCCACGCCTAGGACGCTACTCAGTTCTCACAAGAAGAGACGCTGCTGTTATCCCCATCTCACAGATGAGGAAACTGAGGCACCAGGAAACAAGACATCTTCCCAAAGGCCACGCTGCAGTGGGTCTATGTCGTCTCCACCCCAACCCCCATGCACATTTCTCCTTCTCTGGCAACAGCCCCTGGCTCTCATTCATAAACAAACCTTCTATTCTCAGCCACACACTCAGGCCCTCATTAGCATCAGCCAATCAACAGAGGCCTTTACTCACATGCTGGTGATTAGTTCAAAAATGGGCATTTGAGCCCTAGCAGATTTGGTCAGAGGATGGAGCATTGGCCTGTGGCCTGAAGGGTCTCAGGTTCAGTTCGGTCAAGGGCATGTACCTCAGATGCAGGCTGGATTCCCTGGCCTCTGTCAACCAATCGATGTGTCTCTCTCATATCGATGTTTCTCTTTGCTCCCACCCCCAGCTCTCCCTTCCACTCTATCTAAAAGCCAATGGGGAAATATCCTCAGATGAGAATGTTTTTTAAAAAATGGGCACTTGACCCAAGTAGAGCCAACCACAGCAAGAATACATCCTCTCTTGTCGCCAAAGTTTCAGGGTGAAGATGCGGAGTTCACAGGTGTCCCAGCCATTTACAAGGGAAGCACCGAGTGCTGCGAGGGGAAAGGAAGGGAGGCACCACCATGGCCAGTGTGAGAATGAAGCTGCCGCCATAAAAGATGGAGATGAAAAAACCTGGTGCTTAGTGTAATTGTGGGCAGATGGATCAAGCTTCACCTGCAGCCCACACTACCACTGGGATTCCCAATAAATTTACTTTATTGTTCACACAAGTTGAAAATGAATTTTCTCTCACAATACAAAGTATCCTAGTAAAACAAATTCTGATCGACTGTGTCTATCCGCTTGTCCCTTTTCTTACGGGTCCAGCATTCTTCTCTATTTATCCACTGAGTGACCTTAGACAAGTTACTCAATCTCTCTGAGCCTCATCTATGACTATGGCTAAGGCTAAGCATACCTATCTCCAAAAGCTATTCTAAAGAAGAAAATTGCATACACACAGGATTCAGCTCAGTGTCTATAGTCATGCTCTATAAAGAGCTATTAACAGTAATCTTAATTCTGTCGGTAATAAAAGTAAAAGACGTTTATAGCATTATAGCCTTAATATGATAATCTTAATTATTGAAAATAATACCAGCTAGCTTTAACTGAGCACAATGTACCAAGCACTGTTTCTTGCATTTTATGTGAATAACTCACTTAATCTTCATGATCACCTAGAAGAGAGATTTGTTTTTTTAATCCTCGTGAAGACTATTTTTTATTAATTTTAGAAAGGGAGGGAGAAAAACATTGATGTGAGAGAGAAGCATTGATTGGTTGCCTCCCATATGCACCCCAACCAGGGATGGAACCTGCAAGCTAGGTATGTGTCCTGACCAGGAATCAAACCCCAAACCTTTCAGTGTATGGAGCAACACTCCAACCAACTGAGCCACCCGGTCAGGGCAAGGAAGGCTGTTTAGATCCCCAGGAAACTGAGAACAGAGAAGTCAAATAACTTGCCTCAGATCACCCAACTAATAAGTGATGAGGCTGGGGCTCAAACCTGGGAAGCCTGATTGAGTCCCCAAACCCCCATGCTGGCTCCTGGTGACAGGTAATGCATACATTTTAACAGGGCTTTCAGGAGCACGTGCTCTTGCCCATGGGGAATCTGGGCCAAGAGGAAGATCTGAGTCCTCAAATCACCAGGACGACGGCGTTCAGATCCAGTTACTTGTAGCTGCTGCTACAAATTACCATAAACTTAGCATCTTAAAACAACACAATTTTTATCAGACCCTTCCAGATATAGGAAATCTGAAATGGGTCTCAGTGGGCCAAGGTCAAGGTGTGAGCAGGCAGGGCTGTGTTCCTCCCAGAGACTTGAAGGGAGACTCCATTTCTTTGCCTTTTCCAGCTTCCAGAGGTCACCCACATGCCTGGGCTCATGGCCCCATCTTCCACCTTCAAAGCCAGCAGTGTCAGCCATCTTCTCATGCTGCCATGGCCCTGGTTCACTCTCCTGCCTCCCTCCTCAAGGGCCTTTGTGGTGAGCTTGGGCCCAGACAGATAACCCAGGATAATCTCCCATCTCAAGGTCAGCCAATGGCAAACTCAATTCCATCTGCAGTCTCCACTCCCTTTGCCATGTCACCTAACGTAGTCACAGATTCCAGGGATTATGTCATGGGCATCTTTGGAGGGGCCGTTATTCTGCCTACCATGCTCCCTCAGTGTGACACTGGTCCACCCTAAACATTCTATGACATCCCAGGGGCACCATGGCTCCTCTCAGTGGGATCAGATCCAGAAGCCACCAGAATCAGGCCAGGTAGAGGCAAGAAGTGGCCCTGGGCAGGCCCAAGACATGGCCTCATGCCAACTAACCCTGATGCTGACCGGCTCTCTCAGCCCAGTCACGCTTCAGCCGGGGCTCTGCAGTACTTTCCCCACCCCTGCTGCTCCGGCCTGACTGACACAGCTTCCAGGGAGACATGTGGTCGGGGCCTGCGGGGAGACAAGGGAAACAGCCCGGATGAGAACCCAGCCAGGATAGGAGGGGATGCTGCAGAGCGGAGGGCAGGTGGACAACAGGCAGAGGACATGATTATGAATTTGAGCTGCTGCTCAGTGTCACCAATATCTGGGAGACAGAGTTGCTCCTTCGAGATTTAGAAACAAGGACCTACTATGCACCAGGCATTCCATTGGGGTTTGAACATCCATTTATCCAATTCAATCACCTCAAAAGCTTGTGATAGTCGGGTTTCTATCCCTCAGTGGACAATTATTTAATCAGGACACTACTCTGTGCCGATACCACTTGAAGGTAAATGGAGTTTCCACTCTCACAGAGTTTCATTCTATCATCAGAGGCAGATACTAAACAGATAAGCTATATGTATGTCTCATGGCAACAAGTGCCCAGGAAAAGAATAAAGGAGGCAGAGAATAATGGTGGAAGTGGTTGCTATTTTTATATCAGGTGTGTAGGGAGCGGCTCTAGAGTTAAGCCTCGAATTGACCTGTGGCAGAGCCACAAACAAGTCCCAGCTTAGAGGGCAGAGCCCTCTTAGCATAATTAAGCTTGACTTTATGGCCGCCGCCTAGATCAGGGGTGGGCAACCTTTTTGTGAGTGCGTGCCAAAACCAGCAAAATCTCTGACTCAAAATTCTTCTGCGTGCCAACCCTAATTTTTTGAGAACATGTTACACCTACTTGATATCTCTTAAGGTGTACGTATGTGAAGAACCTTGAAGAAATAATAAAATTCATTCGAGCGACAAAAACACAGTATATGATGACGAAAAATACATTTATTTTTTAATGTATACATGTACACTGATAGTCGAACAGAAAACTTTATGACTCCGTTTGATATTATCAGTGGGACTTTTGCTGCTGCATCACTGATGACAGAGATTTTACATCAGGTTTATATTTCATGACCTTCAGAGATATACACGAGCTACTACTTTCATCCGTCAGGCTACTCCTGTTATGAGACTTAACAAAATTCATCACTGAGAACAAAGATTCACAAGCGTATGTGGATGAAACCAAAACACTGGTCGGATCTAGGAAGGCAGGGAGAGTTAAGGTAGAGGCATAGAAATTGCTCTTCCCCTCTCTCATCAATCCATGTCTATGGTCTTTAAGATAACTTGTTATGTAAAATTATTTATTTATCTAAGATGCACCTACACTGAATTTATCTGAAAAATAAAAAAGTCGATATTAAGAAAAAAATTGTAAATGGAAGATTATAAGAGAGGGTTTCGAGTGCCAGCAAGTTATTGGCGTGCCACGTTTGGCACGCGTGCCAGGGGTTGCCCACCCCTGCCCTAGATCCTTCCTGGGTAGCTAATGGGCTGTGGGAGATGTAGCAAGTGCTGCCAAAACAAGTGAAACTCACAAGAACATTGTAACTATGGAGACCACTACCTTGCTTTTCTCTGACTATAAAATAAAGCCTCAGCTTGCTGTCTGGATCCCTCTCTGTGGCCTCATCCAGGCACAGGAGATCCACCAAGCCCCAGCTATATTCTCTCTGTCTGTCTTTTCTTTAATATTTCACTGCTCCTCCTCAGGCTCACCGAACCCTTGGCTGTGCTGGCGTGGCACACAGGTGGACAGAAAAAGCCTCTGGGCCAAGATGACATTTGAGCAAAGACCTGAAGGAAATGAAGAAACATGTGCCACCTTCTTCCACTGATGGAAAGAGAAGAGTGAGGATGGATTAAGGTTCTTAGTAGCACATGGCAGGACTGAGCTACATGCTTTACATCATATTTAAACGTCCCAAACAACTCAGGGAGACAGGCACTATAATTAAACCCATTTTACAGATACAAATACTGAGGCCCAGTCATTAACCTGTAAGCAGCATACACAGCCAGGAAATTGAATCCAAGTGTAGATGCCTCTATTTAATAGAAAATGCACTAGTTCCACATTTTTGTGTTGTTGTTGTTTTTTCTTTTATTGTTTTAGTTCCATTTTTAAAATCTCGTACATGTACTATGGTTCCCATTTAAAATGAGCATTAAAGGGTATTCAGATGCTGGTGTAGGCAGAGAAATTTTCTTAGAAGGAGACAAGAAAAAACAAAAGCTAACAGTGATTATCTCCAGGGGGTAGGGCTGAAGCTGGTAAGAGGAAGCAACTATTAGTTTTTGTCTTATTATCTTTTGTACTGTTTGAATTTTTTACTCAGCATGTATTCCCCCTAAAATAATAATAACAATAACACAACGAGTTCACACTTTAAGTAAATAAACAGCACCAGCAGGAATTTAAGAGGCAGAAATTTCTTAATGCTGAGCTGGGAACAAAGAGAAAGCACATATTTATCGGGCGCTTATCACAGCAGTATTTGCCAGGCAGGAACAGTCCTGTTTTCCAAGCATGAGTCCATTTAAACCTCACAAGTCAAGACTGTTAGAACTCCCCCTTTTCTGGGGAGGACTCTGAGGCCCAGAGAGGTGAAGAACTGGCTCAGGCTCACAGAGCCAGGAAGAGGCAGAGCTGGGATTTGAACCCACGAGAGTCTGACACCGAGCTCTTTTTTTATTATTTAATTATAATTAGTTATACTTTATCAAATTAAGAATATGAATCTTTATACTTTTTTGGTAGTCATCCTTCTGTAGTAATTTCTTTATTACAGTTTACATTCAGTATTATTTTGCATTAGTTTCAGGTATCCAGCACAGTGGTCAGACAATCATACACTTCACAAAGTGCTCCTCCCAATATCCCCACCTACAGTGCACGATGTACCCTTTTCTCCACAAACCCGCCAACACTTGCTGTGTTGATTGTTGACTTCTTAATGACTAGAGAATCTTGTGCACTGGGGTGGGGGTCCCTCAGCCCGGCCTGCACCCTCTCACAGTCCGGGACCCCTAGGGGGATGTCCGCCTGCCAGCTTAGGCACAATGGAGGGGCACAGTGGAGGGGCACAGGGCCAGGCAACAGACCATCTATAAAGCCACAGTCAAAATAGACCCAGGTGCCAGATCCCCTGCAGGGGGAGGGGGGTTTGAAGCCAAGGAAAGCTAAGAAAAGGAAGCTGGAAAGCCACAATTATGTCAGGGGACACGCTGGGCTGCTGGACACTAATCTGTTTAGAGAGCCAGCATGGGGCCTTCCTCTGCCCACCACCATCCCCTGAAAGGGATCTCCTGAAAGGTCAAGCAGCTGCCTGTGGCACAGTGGGAGACGGGCACCCGTGCCAGTATCACACTGGCAGGGGTGTCTCCTGCCCACTGCTGGCCTGAGCTGTGACCTTCCCTCCCCTCTGACTCACCAGATCTAAGAATAAAACCCAGAAATATTGGGGGGGTGCGCCTACAGCAGTATCCATACCTTACCCCCAGTGTCCAGAAAGGCAGGGCATGGCCCTGCCCAGGCAAAAGCCCCAAATCCTTACTGGATCCTCAAGCCCAGGATGCAGAATTGAACCCCTTTGTAAGAAAGGGACAGGAGTTACATGCAAAAACCAAGACACCTGTCTTAACAGGACCACCAGTGCCGGGAAGAAAACGGCCACAGCTGCCTATTACAAGTACCCGGGTGTCGGCGGAGGGCAGTTTGGTCCGACCTGCCCTGAACTCTCCCAGCAGGTACTGTGAGGCCCCTACAAGGCACACACTTGTCTTCATTCCCTATCCAGCCCCAACCATTTGCTGTGTTCATCTCTAGCCACTTCCTCTCCTCTTATCAGACTCTGGAGCTTCGCCAAATCCTCCATCAGGTCACTTTCCAGGGACTTGAGAGGGGTCGGGCATGAGCCACGCACAGGAGTGTGTCTGGGGACACAGCAGTCGGCAGAACTGACAGCATTCATCCATTTACTGAGCACTGTTTCTAGGTGCTGAGTTCGCAGCAGTGAACAAAGGGCCTGCTCTGGAGCTGACAGACTGAGGAGAGAAGACCAGGAGGAAACAAGATAAAAGATAGATAGATAGATAGATAGATAGATAGGCAGGCAGATAGATAGATGGATGTAATATACATATATATATATATATATACTAGAGGCCCAATGCACGAAATTCATGCAAGGGGCTCAGCCCTTGCAGCCCCGGTGGCTTGCCTCGGCCCTCGCAGCCTTGGCTTTGTCCGGAAGGTTGTTCGGCTGTTCAGTCTAATTAGCATATTACGCAATACACACACACACACACACACACACACACACACACATACTAGAGGCCCGATGCACGAAATTCATGCATGGGGGAGGGGGAGTCCCCTCAACCCAGCCTGCACCCTCTCCAATCCGGGACCGCTAGCTCCTAACCACTCACCCCCTGCCGGCCTGAT
>NW_005871424.1:413041-421808 GCF_000147115.1 Myotis lucifugus | reverse complement strand
GAGAGAGAGAGAGAGAGAGAGAGAGGAGAAAAAAAAAAGGCTCAGAGAAGTGAGAAGTCCCTCCCTGAAAAGGTGTATTTGTTGAAGGCAACAAGGGAGTAAGCCACCTGGGGAAGAATCTTAGCGGAGAGTAAACAGCAGGAGCAAAGGCACTGAGGTAGGAACATGTCTGTCATTTTGGAACAGGAACAGAGAAGCCAATAAGACGCCACAGAAATGGGAGATGAAGGCAGGGAGGAAGGCAGGGGACAGGCAGGGATAGACAGTGTAAGAGTCACAAGCCATTGTAGGGATTTTGCCTTTCACTCAGAGTGACTTGGGGACCGTGGATTTGATGTGTCGTCATCTTATTATGTTTTCACGTAGTGGTTCTTGACCAAAGGCAAGTTCCCCAACACCACCAGGGCACATTTGACAATATTTGGAGACATTTTTGGAATCACTACTGGGGTGAGGATGGAGGTAGAAGTATTTGCCCGCAGAGGCCAGGGATGCTGCTAAACACCCACAATGCACAGGACAGCCTCCCCCAACCCCCATCCCCAACAGAGAATTACTCAGCTCCACGTGTTAATCATGCTGAGGCTGAGAAGCCCTATTTTCACAGTATCATTCCCCAGACACAGCCTCCATCAGGTGGATGGGGTGTCAGCACCTCACCATGTCACTCTAGGCAAGCAACTAAGCCTCAGTTTCCACATCTGTAAAGTGGGAACACTACTGAGAAGATGCAAATACGCATTTAATTAAGCCTGAGCACACAGTCGGTGCTCAATATATGCCTCTGCCATTACTGTGATTACTTCCAGATCCATTTCCGACTATGTCCCTTCCACATTTCCAGCCAAGAATCATTTCCAAATGATTCTTTCTTTCGTCCAATAAAGATGTTTTGAGCCCCTACTATGTGCCAGGAACTATGCTGTCCAGGAGTAGTGGGCAGAGGAGTCCCCCAAAGATGTCCCCATCCCCATCCCCAGAATGGGTGAGTATGTTACCTTACATGGCAAAAGGGACGTTACAGAGGTGCTTCAGTTAAGAATCTGGAGATGGGAGATCATCCTGGATTATCCAGGCGTGACCCCTGGAATCAGGGAAGAAAGGGAGGCAAGAGGGTCAGAGTCAGAGAAGGAGATGTGACAACAAAAGCAGAGGTCGATGCATGCAGGCCACCTCTCACGGCTGGAAAAGGCAAGGAAATGGGTTCTCCCCGAGCGCCTCCAGAAGCAACCCCAGCACTGCATTTTGGACTTCTGACCTCCAGGCTTTAAGAGAGTAAGTCTGTGCTGCTTTAGACCATAAGTTTGTGGTGATTTGTTCTAGCAGCCACAGGAGACCCATACAGCCCGCAATACAGACAGAGCCAGCAGGAAACAAGGGCTGATTGTGCCCTCACCAAGCTGACACTCACTCATTCATGCTCAACAGCCCTGTGCGGGCGCTGCCTCACCTGCCCTCGCCCTGCCCGAGTCAAACTCCGCCCGCAGCACCTGCGCTCCCAGGGCAGGCTTACATCCCTGCCTCCCCTGCAGTGCAGCTGCTTAGTAAATGCTTTTGAAGGACAGGAGCTGGGAACAAGGGAAAATACAAATTAGTTTCCAATTTCACTTTAATAGGCAATACCAGTACACAACTCAAATTTCAATATGTGTGTGTGTGTGTGTGTGTGTGTGTTGCTCTGTCTCCCTCTCCCGCATGAGCCCAGTGCTCTCTGCCCAGTCCCATGCACCCCCTCCCTATACACAAGGAAACAACATTTGTGAGTTTCTCCTCTCTCCTTCTGGAATTTGTTATACAAATACAAGCAAATACAACTATGCACTCTTAGTTGTCCCTTTCTTTACACAAGAAGTATTATGCCAACTAAACCATGATGTTTTCACTTAAAAACTGGATTTTGGAGACTGGCCTTGCCTTCACTTCTTTCTTCTTTCTGAAAGCATCCCCACTCCTCCACTAAATGAGTGGAACTGTATTTACCCAGGTCCCTACTGCCCGCCACTTGGGTTGCTGCCAATCTTCTGCTGTTCCCAACAATGACCCAATGAATGCCCTTAGAAATTACTCAGGCTAAAAACAAAACAAAACCAGAAACACGCGCGATAAAGCCTGACCTGAAGACCAACAAGCCTTCATTTAATCGCTCACAAGCCTCACAGGTGGAAAACAATGTGGGCTGGGTTAAGTTTGATAACCTAGATATACACAGTGAGAATCATAAAAATAATAAACATCAGTGCTGACCCAGTAACCCCTATGGAAATGTAGTCTTTAAAACATCACTAAATATATCCAAAAGAGATGAAATCATCATGTATTTCAAAGAGACATCTTTGAAATGTACCCCTATGTTCAGTGCAGCATTATTCAAAATAGCCAAGACAGGAAAACAAACTGCCTGCTGATGGATGGATGGATAAAGAAAATGTCATATATATGATGGAATATTATTCAGCCATAAGAGAGAGGAAAATCCTGTATTTTGCAACAATATGGATGAAGTTTGAGGGCATTATGCTAAGTGACATAAGTCAGAGAAAGACAAATACTGTATGATCGCACTTATATGTGACATCTAAAAAAGCTGAACTCACCCAGCCAGTGTGGCTCAGTGATTGTCGACCTATGAACCAGGAGGTCACAGTTGTCGACCTATGAACCAGGAGGTCACAGTTCAATTCCTGTTCAGGGCACATGCCAGGGTTTCGGGCTCAATCCCCAGTGTGGGGAGTGTAGGAGGCAGTGAGCTGATCCATGATTCTCTCTCATCATTGGTCTCTCTCTCTCTCCCTCCCTCCCTCCCTCTCCCTTCCTCTCTGAAATCAATAAAGATATACTTAAAAAATAATAAAAATAAAAAAGCTGAACTCATGGAAACAGAGTAGAATGGTGGTGGCTCGGGGGAGGGGAATGTGAAGATGTTGGTCAAAGGGTACAAACTTCTAGTTAAAAGACAAATAATTTCTGGGGATCTAAAGTACAGCATGATGACTATTAACAATACTTTATGATATATTTGGAAGTTGCTAAGAAAGTAGATCTTAAATGTTCTTACCACACACACCCAAAAATGGTAACTATGTGAGGCGATGGATGTGTTATCTAACCTTATTGTGGTGATCATTTCACCAGATATACGTGGATCAAATCATCACACTGTACACCTTAGACTTACATATTTAACATGTGGCAGGCACAATGTTGTCAATTATATCTCAATAAAGCTGGAAGAAACAAAAATAATATACACTCAGGTTCCTGGACCCCAGTGTTGTTCATTTCACCCTTTTCTTTTTTCTTTTTAATGTGGCTACTAGATAATTAAAACTCCACGTGTGGCTGGTGCTATATTTCTATTGGACAATGCTCATCCAACCACTGGAAGGCGGGGAAATCATCAGGGAAATGGCAGCATGGGGTTTGCTGCAGTACAACACAGCCACAATTTTTACTAAACACAAAACCCTCCTGTTAATGCGAAGAAAAAGGTGACACACCACTAGAAGATAGGTGATTCACTCTGTCCCACACCTGACAAATATTTATTCGAGTTACCTGGACAACTATCCCAGTCCCCAAACAGGTTGTCGGACTCCTCTTTAGTCCACCCTCCCCACAACAGCCAAGAGGATAGCTTCAGACTGCAACCCTAATCCCATCATGCTCTGCCCCAACTCCTCACTGCAGTCTCCAGGTCCAGCCCCAGCTCACTGTTCTTATACCACTCTCTGCCTCAGGGCCTTTGCACAGTCGGTTCCCCCTGTCAGAAGACCTTCTCCTCTGACTTCAACTCAGAGGCATCCCCACCTCCCCACACCCTTCTCAACATGTCAAATTCCTCACTTAACCATCTCATGGGACTACGTACATCTCCTGCAGAGCACTTGCCATACTGTCATCAAATATGTCTTTCCGATATTTGTTGATACTTTCTACATTAATATTATCTTATTTAGTACTTTATATATGTTAAGGAATACATAACATAGTACACAATACATTATGTATAATATATATGCCTGGACAAACCATATGAATTGCCATTTGTGTAGGTCAAGGGTTGGCCAACTCCGGCCCATATGCCACACCTGGCCCTCTGCCTGCTTTTGCACAGATGCCAAAGTAGGAATGTAAAATGTAAAACAGATTATTTGTCTAATGCCAAGGGCAGTCACTCCATGTTGCCTATGGGCCTGCAAAGCTCAAAGTATTTACCACTTGGCCCTTTACATAAAAAGTCTGCCAACCCCAGATACAGGTCCAAAGTCTTTGGGTGCTAACAATTTCATATGACTCAATCTGATGCCATTTATTTTATACACTAGAGCAGGGGTGGGCAAACTTTTTGACTCGAGGGCCACAATGGGTTCTTAAACTGGACCGGAGGGCCGGAACAAAAGCATGGATGGAGTGTTTGTGTGAACTAATATAAATTCAAAGTAAACATCATTACATAAAAGGGTACGGTCTTTTTTTTTTTAGTTTTATTCATTTCAAACGGGCAGGATCCGGCCCGCGGGCCGTAGTTTGCCCACGGCTGCACTAGAGCCTCGATGTACGAAATTCGTGCATGGGACTCGGCCCTTGCAGCCGCGGCTTCATCCGGAAGGCCATCTGGAAGGACATCTGGAAGGACATCTAGAAGGTTGTTCGGCTGTCTGGTCTAATTAGCATATTACGCTTTTATTATTATAGACTTGTAGCCCTGCGCATGAATCCGTGTGCTAGTAGGTGGCTGCCGTCCTCCTATAGCTCTCTGCCCACCGCCCTGCCCTCCTGTAGCTCCCCCTGCACCCCTCCGCCCCCTCATAGCTTGCTGCCCTGCCCCCTCCTGTAGCTCTACGAAGCCCACTTGAACCTCACTGGCCCACCCTCCTGCTGATCCATGATCTGGTCATGACATGCTTGGTTGTCATGCTGTAGGGTGTAATGGCTAATTAGCATATTCCTCTCTTATTATATAGGAGGATTATATTTTCTGTATCTTGCTCTCTCCCCACTGTCAGTTCCACAAGGGCAGCGAATGCCCAGGTTTTGCCCCTCCACGTTTTGCTTCCCACTCGCTGCAGCTCCTGGCACGTGGCAGTACTCAGGAAGCACCTGTGGGGTCTACGAGAGACCAGAGTGAGTCTCAGCAAACTGTAAAGTGGATGCAGCCAACATCTGTGGTCACCACACCAGGCACACACCCCCACCAGATCTTAAGAACACAAAGGGCCCAGCAAGTATGGCTCAGTTGGTTAAGCATCATCCCATGCACCAAGAGGTCCCTGGTTCATTTCCGGGTCAGGGCACATGCCCGGGTTGCAGGCTCAATCCCCAGTAGGGGGCTCACAGGAGGCAGCCAATTGGTGTGTCTCATCCATGTTTCTCTCTCCCTCTCCCTTCTTCTCTCTCTAAAAGAAAATCAATAACATATAAAAACAAAAAGAGCACACAGATGATTAAGTGGGGTGATGGAAATGTTCCAAAATCAATTGTGGTGACGGATGTACAACTCTAACTATGACAAAGCTGCCAAATGGTACACTCTAAATGGGTGAATTATATGGAATGTGAAATATATCTCAATAAAGCTGTAAAAAAAAAAAAGATGAATAAGACCCAGGGTCATTGTGAATGTGTGCAATTTTCACCTTACATATGCTGTCTTTAGTACCTCGTCCAAAAAAATGAATAAATACACAAAGACCCCATTTCATCAACTCAGTAAGAGATACATCATCTAGAAAGGACATGTTTGCATTTGTTAAAAAACATTTAAATGTGATGTCTTTTCCCGTTACTATGTTGCTTGTAACTAGATACATGTCCCCTTCACCCAAGGTTTCTCACTGTTGGCACTACTGACATTTGGGGCCTGATAATTCTCGCTTCTGTGCATGCTAAGATGGCTGGCAGCATCCCTGGCCCCGCTACCCCCTACATGCCAGTAACATTCTCCCCACAAGTCATGACAACAAAAATATCTCTAGACATTGTCAATGCCCCCTGGGAGGCACAATCACCCTGGTTGAGACCTTAACAGTTTATTCATCTGCCCCACCCCGGCCACCAATACCTAGTGACCCTAGAGCCCCATCAACCCGCCATCCATTCCCCAACACATTTACTGAGGCCTGCTTTGTATCAGGAGTTGAACCAAGAGATGTTTTTGGTTCCACCCTTGTTACAAAGCAGGCCTCCAGAAGCCCTCAAGAAGCCTGGAATCTTGTGCAAGAGGTAGGATGGGTGCGTAACTGGCTATCGCACAAAATTTTGAAGCATTATGTGCCACATAAGTGACAAGAGGAGAGGGGTTCATTCGCAATGCCCAGGGGAAGAAAACTCCGTTTCCTAACCTCACGGCAAGGACGACAGTCCCTGTTCTTCAGAGTCACCGTGAAGATTACAGCCACACATTAAATTATTTCATCTGCACCCCAACCCTTTGAAGTGGGCACTGTTGTCCCCTTTTGCAAAGGAAGCAACTGAGGCACAGAGAGGTATAGCAACTTGCCCAAGATAGCACAGCCTGTGAGTGACAGAAATAGATTATCAATGAAGGCGGCCTGGCTGGCTCACCACCGGAGGAAATTCATGCATGTGAAGACAGATGGGTAGCCAGCAGCCACTCTTAGTGGAAGTTAGTGTTACTGTTGTTTCCACTGGGGAGCTCAGAGAAGGCGTCTTGCAGCAGGTTAAGTCTAAGAAAGGCCAAGAGGCCACGATGTGCCAATGTGGAAACAGGAGGGAACGGTGTCCTAAGAGAGCACACAGCAGGATCCAAGGCAGTCCTGCACAAGGTGTGTGAGTACATCCAGAAGTGGAACAAAGGGCCACGAAAACTGGGTGACAACCAGAGTTAGAAGGCAGGCCAGGGCCAGAACAAATTAAGCAAAGGAAAATGATGCTTCACTTAGGATTCTCACCAGGAAAATGCTGCATCATCCACGTGCTGCAAAAGCCGAAAGGGAGTTTCTCTTACTCTTCTCACTCCCATCTTTTGAACAGAAAGCCGAGAACAGAACACTGGGAAAGCCACCAGCATGCTCCAACCCTCCCCAGAGGCATCCTTAGCCCTGCCCAGAGCCTTCTGTCCCAGGAGCATCCCAGCTCGCTGTCTCCCTACCCCAAGGTGCCTCGACTCTGATGGGAGAGCACTGTTCTCCCATCCTTGTCAGGCAGCATCCAATGGAGATGGGCCAGGAGCAGGCGGTATTGAAGAAGGAACCACCAATCGCCAGCGGTCAAGAGCACAGTATCATCACTTCCTGACTGTGTGGCCTTGAGGAAATCACTCCACCTCTCAGACTGTCAGCCACTCATCTCTCATTGGACTGTTGACAGTCAATGATGGGGGAGAGGCGCTAGCCACTGGCTACTGCTCCTTCTTCCATATTATTATTGCTGTCATCATTCTTTGAGTGAAAACAGCAGCACGTAAAGCCACATGCCAGATGCTGAAGGCCCCCCAGGAAGTTTTCACTCTGTCTTGCTCCAGAATTAGCAGTCACTTGGCTCAGCCTGTTGGAAGACTCCACTCTGGCCCACCCCAAGTTCTCCCACTAAACCACCAATCCACAATAGCTAATTTTAAAAGTAACAGCCACTGCAGTGGCTACTAGAGACAATCCTATCACAGTAGCAGGATGGTGCCATGCTTGAGAGCCCAGACTTAGGGCCAAACAGCTGGGATTCCACCCCAGCTCTGCTACGTATCAGCTGGTGACCTAAGGCAAGTCCCACAACCTCTCTGGGCCTCAGCTTCCTATTTGTAAAATAAAGATAACAGTCTACCAACTTCACAAAGCTGTTTTGAAAATGTTTTGTGCTGTGCCTGGGACCATATGGGTTTAATTATTATTGTATTAGTAGGGGCCCAGTGCACAAATTTGTGTACTTTGAAAGGAACTGTGGGCTGGGAGGCTGTGGTGGGCACAGGGGCAGGTGTCGGCCCATCCTCCACACCCCCGCCCGGCCCCTCCCACCACAGCCCTGCTCCCGCCATCGTTCCCACATGCGCTGGCAGCGGGTCCAAGCAGGGGCTGGCACCGGCAGTGGGTGCAAGTGGCGGCTGCCAGCCCTGATCGCCCCTCAGGAGCAGGGGGAGGTGAAGAAGCCCTGAGGGGCGATCAGGGCCAGCAGCCACCGCTCGCACCCACTGACGGCGCCAAGCAATCGGGGCTGGCGCTGGCAGTGGGTGCGAGAGGGGCCAGCACTGGCAGCAGGTGTGAGTGCCGGGCGGGACCATGGCGCACTGGAGCAAAGTATTTTCAGTAACCACCAGAGGCTCGCCCCGATGACAGTGACCGGTGCCCCGCCTTGGTCTGGCGCCCCCGCTCACCTGCTCCACCATCCCGCTGCAGCCGATGCCTGCCATGTTCTGTGCTCTGCTGTCTGCTGCCAACTCCTGCCATGCTCCACGCGCGCCCCCTGGTAGCGCACATCATAGCGACCGGTTGTTTGGTTGTTCTGCCATTCGGTCTATTTGCATATTAGGGTTTTATATATATAGACTAGAGACCTGGTGCACAAATCGGTGCATGGTGGAGTCCCTCGGCCTGGCCAGCGATCAAGGTCTATCTGGGGGCCGCCCAGGCCGCGGGAGGTTAGCTGTGGGAGCTCACTGACCACCAGGGGGCAGCTCCTGCATGGAAAGTATGCCCCCTGGTGGTCAGTGCACATCATAGCAACTGGTCAACCAGTCGTTCCGGTTGTTCGGTCATAAAAGTAGCTTAGGCTTTTATATATATAGTTATTATTAAATCAGCCATGCCCTCTCCCC
>NW_005871424.1:396804-412911 GCF_000147115.1 Myotis lucifugus | reverse complement strand
CACCAGCTGGGGAGAGTCCTCACCTGTCACAAGTTCCCTCTCCCCCATTATTCACCAGGTCCGAAACCTGTGTATTTCCCTCAGCACCCAGATGTTTATAAGGCAGACTCTGGAGCCAGACAGCCTGGGTTTGAATCTGGCTCTGCCATTTACTAACTGGGTGACTTCACCATTCTCTGCCTGCCTCCTCATCCATAAGTTGGGAGTGATCACAGTCCCTACCCCATATTGTTGGGACAAAGTCATTAGCACTTACAATGAATTTAGAACAGTCTGTGGCACTCAGAAAATGTTCTGGAAGTCTACACCATCAACTATGTACTTCCCTGTTGAGGTTTAAATGTCTCTCTTTCCCTCCTACCTGTAATCTCCCCAAAGCAGGACCACATCCTCTTAATTCATCTGCATCCAGTAGGTGTTCATTAATACTTTTCAACAAATGAAAAGAGGGGGTGAATAAATCTATCTAAATAGAGCAACTCCAGAACCATGCAAAGAAAAGCCATGACTCCATCCCCTCGCCTTTTTTTCCCCTCACCCCTGGGATGTTTATTAATTTTAGAGGAAGGGAGGGAGGGAGGGAGGAAGGAAGGAAGGGAGAAAGGGAGGAAGAGAGAAACATTGATGTGAGAAGGAAATGTGCGACCTGATTGGACCTGCAACCTTTTGGAATGTACGGGATGACATTCCAACCAACTGAGCCACCCAGCCGGAGCCATCCCCTCTCCTTTGACCCCTAGTGATGGGCAAAGGCCCAGAGGAAATAGCTCAAAGAGCAAGAAAAGGAGCAATGTGCACACGCTTGGTCATCCACAGGAAAACTGGGAAGCTCTCCGGCACGCAAGAGCTAAGCAAACGGTGACAGGGGTTCTACTGAAAATGACTCCACTGTCAGGAACCAAAGTGGGGAGGCCATCAGTACAGAGGGCAGGCACTGGCCACTTAGGGCTCGTGTGAAAGACCAAATACTAAAGCAAAGACAACCCTCTCTGAGCAGCACTGACAAAGGGTTGGGGGATGAGAGGGAGCCCAAGTCAAAGAAACAGGAGGTGCTTACGGTTGCAGGGGAAGGGTGTGTCTTTATTTCTCTGGAGAGGTTTAGATACCATCATAGCGAATCCTTAAACAGCCCCAGGCACAGATCCCAACGTGTCTAAACCCTAAAACAAACCTATGAGGAGGCAGGTACTATCACTGTTCTCCATGGTACAGATTTGGACGTTGAGGCACAGAATGAAGAGGCTTCCTGACCTGAGCCAAGGAGACCATTACTCAGAGGACCAGGAGTTAACCGTGGCTAACTCGGGGGCCAACCTAGATCTATCCCCGCTTCCTCCTGGTGGCCTTCCTGTCTCTGGGAGGCCACAGTTGTGAAGATGTTCAGAGGAACACAGCAGCAGGGGGAGCCACAAAACATGTCCCCAGCACTTAGCATCAAACTTACTACAAGGAAAGAATTTACAGCAACGGGAAGGAGAGAGCGGGGGAAGTGGAAGCCTTACCATACTGCATCGATTCTAAGACCTCTGTGTCTTCCCATCTTACTACTTTTGATGTCCGTTTGTTTCTCATAATTAGTGCATCCTACAATCTCTGCTGGCCACTTCATAGCATCACATCTCTGAGATTGAGATGCATGTCACAACGCCAGCCTCTTGGGTTCGGGGGAAATGTGGTGCGCCTCTAGCAACAGTCTGGCCTCTTTTCTAATCTAGGAAGGAACGGCAAGAGGCTTTTTTCCTAAGCTTCCAGAATCAAGAAGGAAAAATGAAAAGTGCCCTAAGAGAGAGGCCAAAGAGAGAGGCAACAGCCTCTCTGGCCCCACCTCCTTGCTCCAGCTCCACAACAAGCCAATTAGCTTTAATGGAGGGATGAGTGTAATTGTCAAGCTACCTGACCAGGCCAGCACAGGCCAACCTGCCAGCAGCCTGATCTGATGCCTCCACCTGCCAGCTGCCGTCTTGTCTCCACAGTTCCTTCCCAGGCCGGGGTGTTTTTGCCAGGCAATAAAACTCCACCTCGGCAAAGGACAGACCTTGCAAAGCACATGACCACCAAGGGGCCATGGTTTCCGCCTGGCCCCAGAGAGATCCTCTCTGCAGCAGTCTTTTTTCCAGAACATGCACGTGGGTAGGATTTGCCTGGCAAAAGGGTTATTGTTTCAATCACTTCAGCTTCAGGGTCCATAAGCTCCTTTCTCCCCAGTTCCTAGAAGATGTTCAAGGAGCAACGGTATCCTGTATTCACATCCACATGTTAACTACTTTACAAGCTGATTAGAGATCTGATATATCTGAAGACCAATAAGCAGCTACAGATGTGAAGTGTTACTGATCTACAGTCACCAGGAGAAAACAGGAGAAAAAAGAAAGTATGACCAGCACATGAGAGTACCTCAACCTCAGCTCTACTGACATTTGGGCCCCAATAAATCTGTTACTGGAGCCGGGGTGGGGGGGATGGTGCATTGTATATTAGCAGCAGCCCTGGCCTCTACTCCACTCGATGCCAGGAGTACCTGCTGTGACAACCAAAAATGTTTCCAAATGTTGAGCAATGGGAGCAAAATCGCCCGGAGTTGAGAACCACTGATCTAGGCTATTAGGTAAATACACAAATATGACCAAACTATGGCTTCATAGGTATTCTAAAGTGATATGAAACTTCTAAAGTGATATGAAACTTCCTTCGGGATATTTTTATGTGGGTTTTTTTATTTTTTGTTTTTTTAGTGAACTGATTTAGAGGAAAGTATTACATAATAAGTGTGAGGCGGACACTTTGGCTGGCTTACTCAGCCGCCCTTTCCCTACTCCCTTCCACTAAAGAATCATAAAACAATGCTAGCTCTCCCTGCCTCCCTTATAGCTAGAGGTGGCCAAGCCCAGGGCAAGGGCATTCAGGGGATTCAGACACTGTTGACCAAATGGGGCCAGGCCATGGGGCCAATGGGTGAGAGCTCTGTCTACAAGCACAGCTTGACCCTCAGAGGATCCATCTCCTACAGGGGGCATCTAAGAGGGCAGAAGACATGCCCCTCCCACCCCGCCCCCCACTGGAGCCTCATTTTCCCCCCAGGCCAGCCTGTGTACAGAAGCTAAAAAACAAGACTACCACCAACCGCCTCCAGAAGGAACAATTATTAGCAAATTACTTAATTAGGCTCATGTTGGCATTTCATCTTCAAGTAAATACCTGTTCATTCCAGACGGGCCATATCCAACATGCACTAGTAAACGAAAACAAAAAATAAATATGTTTTCCTAGGATCCCATTCTCATCTTTAAAATTCTATCATTTAGGATATGTGGAGAAGAGAGACTGAAAATTAAAATCCCAACCTGCCAATGAGATTATCTCCAGCAGAGTGTAATTACGGAGAACTTTCACGTTTTACTCTGGGCCATTTCATTTTATCCTGGATCCCTTATAATATCAAAGAAGAGAACAAATGAAAGAAAAAGTCCCTTTAAGTAATTCAATCACTACCATGTTTACAGTAGCAGAAAACCCGAACTTCCCAAGTCTGTAAATGTCAGCAGCTCTCACAGTTGTCCTTACCCACCTGCGCTCACATGCTCACATGCCATCAATGTAAGTACTTAAGCAAGTCTCCTTAATCCTCAACTACAAAGAAAGTCTGCGGAAGGGATTTCCCACACATCAGCCCCATTTCAGAGCTGACAGCCGACACCCTGCGTGTCTCACCCACACCCGGGCACCCTACCAACACCCTATAACAACTGGGCGAATTCACCTGAATTGTCTCGGATGCTGGGACAGTGTCTGAACCCCTGGGCTCAGGGTGGGTCCATTCCAGTCTTGCCTAGGCCTGCAGGGGCCCAGAGGCTGAAAGGAGATGAAGATGATAAACTAGAAGCGAGGTGCCACAGCAGAAATCCCACTCAGCTGTCCTCAATCGTTCCTTACTGGCCAGCCCCTTCCTTGGTAACCACAGCTAAGTGCCTGCTGAGCTTGGCTAAGCCTCTTCTTCCTCACAACTCTGTAAGACAGGCAGCATGACCATGATCCCCAGCTTACCGATGAGGAAACGGGCACTCCCAGAAGTTAAGTGAGTGGCCCAAGGTCGCATGTTGGGAAGTGGCAGGAACCATTTTCAACCCAAGCTTCTGAATCTGGCCTCTTTTTTAAAAATTATATGTATATAATTAATTTCAGAGAGGAAGGGAGAGGGAGAGATAAAAAACATCAACAATGAGAGAGAATCATGGATCTGCTGCCTTCTGCACACCCCACACTGGGGATTCAGCCCACAACCCTGGCATGGGCCCTGATCAGGAATCAAACTGTGACTTCCTGGTTCATAGGTCGAGATGAACCGCTCCAGTCGGCTGTTTCTGGCCTCTTGAGGCAGCCTTATACTTGAAAGTGGGCTGGCCCTTTCCCTCCAGCACCAAAGTGTGAAAAGGGCCCACCTAGACCCCAGGGAGATTCTAGTCTACCAGGAGTCTTTGTTCCTAAACCCTGGGTTAGCAATGACCTTTAGGAAGAAGCCTTATCAAAGGCTCCCAGATAATCTAACCAATTGTAGCTACCAAGTCACCTTTCCCAGCACCCAGCAGCTCCAACTTCCCCCGGGGCCACTGGTCTCCAGCCCTGCAAGACTGATTGGAGGGACTGGAGAAGATACTGTCACTTATATGCATCTAACACCTACTCTTAATAATAATAAAAACAACAATTATAATGTGCATCCTTAGACCCTGCTGGAATGGTGAACTGAGCCAACCTTTTTAAAAACAAGGCTACCCTGACTGGTGTGGCTCAACTGCTTGGCCATCATCCCATGCACTGAAAGGTTAACAGTACAACTCCCAGTCAGGGCTCAGGCCCAGGCTGGGGGCTCCATTCCCAGTAGGTGACATGCAGGAGTCAGCCGGTCAATGTTTCTCTCTCACTCTCCCTTCCTCTGTCTCTAAAATTCAATAAAAACATTAAAAAAACAACAACAACTAGGCTATAGCTAGAGCAAAACCTTTTCAAATGTTCTGAGATAATCCACTCCTGAGAATATGTCCTAAAGAAATAAGTCAACAGGCACTGTCCATATGATATTCATTACAATGTTTTCTTTTAAAATTTTAATGATTTAAAAAAATGATGTAAAAAAACATTTACATTAATGATGTAAAAAAACATTTTAATGTTTCTTTAAAAGGGGGGAGGGGGGGTATTGCAAACTAAACGTCAAACCAAAGGTAGTAATTTTGTAAATTATAGTCCACCAATACCAGGAACTGTCACTTGGACTTTTAGAGGTATAATTTTGAAAGTTATGTAGGAACATGGGAAAATTCTCACAATTGGAAATGAGAAATATAAGACAGAAAATGGCAGGCAAGCTACTAGTGCAACCTTGCAGAACAACATACAAATCTGGACAGGAACTGGATGTTAACAAGATCAACAGACCAAAAACGGCTTATGACAAAATATTTGCAACACATGACAGACCAAGGGGCACGATTCCCAATACATCAAGAGTCCTGCCTATCAGCAGGAAAAGGACAACCATCATAAAGATGTACAGAAAGGACTCAAAGAGCCATGCACAGAAAAGGGCCAGCAAATCACCAGGGCGTACGCGCAGGATCCTCAGCTTCTACCTTCTAAGGGAAATGGATGAAAATAATTTCTATTCATCAAATTAACATAATTCAGCCATGCCCAGGGCTGTGAAGGAGGCAGAGAAATGCAAATTCCTATTCACTGTCACTGGGAATGGACCTGCTACAACCTTTATGGAAAATAGCCACCCAAGACCTATTAAATATAAAAAATTTATACAAGTTGGGCCTGTGTAAATGATATTTATTGACGCACTGTTTACAGGAACAAAAAAATGGGAAATGAATGCAAGCAATGATTAGTAGAGAAATGGATGAATTAATTATGGCAAATCTGTAACCTGAAATGTTGAACTGCTATCAAAAACTAGTGAGTCTATGCATTGACATGGATTGTATGTTAAGTAAAAATAAAATGCAATAATTGTAACAGAACCCACATATTTTAAATGTATTATTTATGTTTATAAATGTTTTTTAAAGACTAGAGGAATGGTTATCAGATAACTGGAGAGTAGCTTGTTAACTATTTAAATATCTCTATTGCCCAGCCGGTGTGACTCAGTGGTTGAGCATCGACCTATGAACCAGGAGGTCACAGTTCGATTCCCGATCAGGGCACATGCCCAGGTGGTAGGCTCAATCCCCAATAGGGGATGTGCAGGAGGCAGCTCATCAATGATTCTCTCTCATCATTGATGTTTCTATCTCTCTCTCCCTCTTCCTTTCTCTCTGAAATCAATAAAAATATATATATTTTAAAATCTCGATGTTGCCTGGCTATTGTGGCTCAGTTGGTTGAACATTGTCCTATGCACCAGGAGGTCCCAGTTCCATTCCTGGTCAGGACACATGTCCCGGTCACAGGCTCAATCCCCAGTAGGGAGCATGAAGGAGGCAGCAGATCATTGTTTCTCTCTCATTGGTGTCTCTCTCTTTCCCTCTCCCCTCCTCTCTAAAATCAATAAAAACATATTTTTAAAATAAATATAAGTTGTCTATTTTATAATTAGAAAACGA
Organism: Myotis lucifugus; assembly: GCF_000147115.1. Taxonomy (NCBI): domain Eukaryota; kingdom Metazoa; phylum Chordata; class Mammalia; order Chiroptera; family Vespertilionidae; genus Myotis; species Myotis lucifugus. The sequence goes on along the minus strand of NW_005871424.1, from coordinate 406,303 downwards.
ATTAAACTGGAAAATTGGTATAAAAATTAAATCAGAGTTGCATTAGCACAGTGGGATTATGTTACACTGTCTCATCGGTTTCAGAAGATATCTTTTTAAAATTGGAAGAAAACCAAGCACTCTCTAGACTGAACCCCTTGGAATGTAAGGCTTAGCCCATCTCACTATCCAGGGAAGCAAGGGGAGCCTGGTCTATCCCCAGCTTGCTCAATGCTCTCAAATGCCGGGAACACAACTGCTTAATCAATGCTGGTGGGTCCATCAGTGGGAGTATAAACTACGGCAGCCACCTGGCAATTAGCACCATCGAATTTCAGTATGCATCTATCCCTGCACCCAGCAATTTCTCTTGGGGGAATTTATTCTGCATCAATTTGCATCTATTTGCATACATGTGCAAAGGTGAGTGCCCAGGGATGTTCCAGGCAGCACTATTTATCATGCCAAAAATCTGGAACTGGCCCCAACAATGACCAAGAGGGGGTTGGATGAATATATGGCACAGTCATATAACAGGAGAATGTGTGGCTTGTAAAGAAGTGTTACTTTGTTGATGGGAATACAGGTTGGTGCAGCCACTATGGCAAGCAGTTTGGAGTTACCTCAAAAAATTTAAAATGGAACTGCTTTGTGACCCAGCAATTCCACTTCTGGGGATATATCCAAAGACACCTGAAACACTAATTCTAAAGAATATATGCATCCCTATGTTCACTGCAGCATCATTTACAATAGCTAAGATTTGGAAGCAGCCCAAGTGCCCATCAGTGGATGAGTGAATAAAAAATCTGTGATACATCTGCACAATGGAATGCTACTTGGCCATAAAAAAAAGGAGATCTTAGCTTTTGCAACAGTATGGACATGGAGAGAGTTATGCTAAGTGAAATACGCCAGCCAGAGAAAGACAAATATATGATTTCAGTAATATGTGGAATCTAATGAACAAAATTAACAAAGTAGAAACAGACTTATAGATACAGACTGACAGCTGTCAGAGGATAGGGGGCTACGTGAAAAGATGAAAGGATTAAGGGCTAAAAATTCATAGACAACAGTATGGTGAGTACCAGAGAGAAAATGAGATGGAGGGAGGTAGGAGCGGGTAAAGGGAGGATAAACAGTGATGGAAGTAGGCTTGACTTGGGGTGGTGAACACACAATACAATACACAGATGATGTATTATAGAATGTTACTTCTGAAATCTATATAATTTTATTAACCAATGTCACCCCAATAAATTCTATGGAAAAGAAGTGTTATTTCCTTTTCCTTTCTATTTGCGTGGACCTAACATGGAAAGAAAATCATCACTGGTATTTTTTAAAACATGTTTTTATTGATTTTAGAGAGAGGGCAAGGGAGAGGGAGAGTGAGAAAGAGAAATATCGATATGAGAGAGAAACATCAATCCGCTGCCTCCTACATGAACCCCGGCGGGGGATTGAACCTGCAACCTGGGTAAGTGCCCTGACTAGGAATCAAACCGGCGACCTTTCACTGCCCAGGACGATGCTCAACCAACTGAGCCACGCCAGCCAGGCTCATCATTGGTTTTTAAGTGAAGGAAGTAAAATACAGAACATGATTTAGAATATGAACTCATTTAGGGAGGAAAAAGAGATATGCACACTCGCTCTCAGTCCTTCATACATATTTGCATATGCTTAAAATTTTTCTAGAAGGACACCCAAGAAACTATCATCAATGGCTGCTTCTGGGAACAAAGAGCAGGGAGGGGAAGTACCGAAGCTTTTACTTTCCATTTATATTCTTCTAGAGACTCTTCACCTTTTTAAAAGTAATGGCACAATCAACAATGTTACCATACGAGATCTTCCTCATGCAATCAGCCAGATCAATTCAACAGCTAATGTTAAAAGAAGAGTTTTCTAGCAATCTATGTATAGAAAGTCACCTTAATCACCTAAGAAGGCATTTCAGAGAGAGAGAGAGAGAGAGAGAGAGAGAGAGAGAGAGAGAGAGAGATTATCTCATCATCTTAACAGGTCATGAAAAGCCTTGGGTCTGACCCTGAAGAGTTTCAAGTAAGGTTCTGAAACCGATGAGACACACAAAAAAAATGTTTTTTAACTTCATTTAATTTTAAAACCCTGAGATTCATTCAAGCATGGATCAGAAGCCCATGTTTTTGTTGGGGGCGAAAATTTTGCTCCATTTCCTCGCCAAGTTGAGGTAAGCTTCCTTCTCGGAATTTCCCAGCCCTTTTTATTACCACAAACCATTTTATTAGTGCTTTATGCATTTTTTTAATCCTCACCCAAGGAATGAAGATATTTTTTCTTTTCTTTTTTCAAAAAAATATATTTTTATTGATTTCAGAGAGGAAGGGAGAGGGAGAGAGATAGAAACATCAATGAGGAGAGAGAATCATTGATCGGCTGCCTCCTGCATGCCCCCTACTGGGGATCGAGCCCATAATCCAGGCATGTACCCTTGACCAGAATTGAATCTGGGACCCTTCAGTCTGCAAGCTGATATTCTATCCACTGAGCCAAACCAGCTAGTGCATTCCACTGGTTTTCAGAGAGAGTGGAAGGGAGGGGGTGAGGGAGAGAGAGAGAGAAACATGGATATGAGAGAGACACATCAATTGGCTGCCTCCAACACCCACCCTGACCTGGGGTCAGGGATTGAACCTGCAACCCAGGTATGTGCCCTTGACCAGGAATTGAACCTGGGACCCATCAGTGGAGGCTGGTGCTCCAACCAATGAGCAACACCGGCCAGGGCACTTTATCCATTTTCGCAGAATACTCCAGGCAAGATTTTTATGAGACCGGCTCTGCAGTTCCTTTGAGTTAAGCTGTGATATTTTGACCATGCCAACCACCCCAGGGCCTTTATATGTGCTGTTTCCTCTATCAGGCCTGGCACAGCCAGCTTCACCATTCAGGCCACAGGCCAAATGTCACCTCCTCTGAAAGGCCTTCGCTGGACATCCCTCTCTCATAGCTTGCACCCAACCCAGGTCCTTGCCAGCTTATGTCTTGGCGGCACTTGCCACCATCCAAACTCATCTCGATCATACCCAGTGTATGCTCCATGAGAACATGGGCCTCGTCTGTCTCATTCATCTTATATTCCCCGTGTCTGGAACAGTGCCAGTGCACAGTAGATGCTCAGTTAATAATACAAGCTTAAATGAATGAGAGAGAAACGGCTGTGGGAGGAACAAGAAAATCCAGTGCTTTAAAAGACCACACTTAAGTTCTCCATCCCGGGAAAACTACGGCACCTGATAAACACTCTGGCAGCCCCAAGCAAGTATTTACCTAAGAAGCCAATAGAAAGTAAACTGAGGTTCTCAGAGAGAAAACTCACAGAGGGAAGGGAAAAGCCCTATCAACCCTCAATTACCACCTGAGGCTCCTCGGTGACTCCTAGGGCCACCCTCCCCAGTCATCTAGACCCACTTTCCAGAACTTGGCAACATCCTGCAGGAGATGAACCCCACAATTAAACCAAGGAGACACTTAAGAAGAATCTCCACTTCTAATTGTCCACCTATGATGAGGGAGCAGAGCTTCAAAGCCGACCTCTAAAAGCAGGAGTTTTCACCCTCGGGACTGAACCAGCACGGACTAGGGAGATGGACACAGCCCTCAGTGAAAAGGGGCAAACAGCATGAAAACAGCTGCAGGTTCCTTCTCCAGCTAATTGGAGTTTAACCTCCTTAACGTCTCATTAAGCTTCTCCAAGGCAACCCCAATAAGCCAATTATACAAGCAGTCCAACAGCCTAAAAACTCCTACGGACATGGAAGGAGGAGGGCCAAACTCTCGCCCAAAATGTCTCCTCTAGATTCCTCCACGCCCATGGCTGTGTGACTTTGCCATCCAGGGGACATTTGACAATGTCTGGAGACATCTGCGTTGCCACAGCAAGGGGGGTGGGGGGGGTGCTACTGGCATCTAGTGGGTCGGGGCCAGGGATGCGACTCGACATGCTACAGTGCTCAGCACAGCCTCCCACAACAGGGCATTATCTGGCCCCAAATGTCAAGAGTGCCGAGGACGAGAAACTGTGCTCCACACCCATCACCCACCCCCAAACTGGCTTCCTGAAAGGCCGCCCTCAACCCTCAGCCTTCCAGAGGTAAGAACAGGTTCCAACCTCCATCAGAAGAGACACACTGCCCCAGTTTCCGTGCCAGGCTGGGGGCAGTGCTCGCCTCAGGATGCCCAAGCCCTTGCCATTATCCACCCCCACTTTATTTCTTAATTTTATTTATTTATTTTTTTTGCAAAATATTCAGGCAAGTATTTATGGGCTACAGTGTTTTTTTTTAAATATGTTTTATTGATTTTCTACAGAGAGGAAAGGAGAGGGATAGAAAGCTAGAAACATCGATGAGAGAGAAACACCGATCAGCCACCTCCCGCACACCCCCGGCTGGGGGCAGTGCTCGCCTCAGGATGCCCAAGCCCTTGCCATTATCCACCCACCCCGGAGTCCGCAGGCCGACGCTCTATCCACTGAGCCAAACCGGTTCTGGCTATGGGCTACAGTTTTACCGACCACTAAGATTTAATAAGAAAAGCTAGACCTTATATACTGCCACAAAAATCTGGAGCTAACACACAAATTAGACTCTTGTTTCAAATTCCTCCCACAACGCGGGCCGTGCTGGAGCCAGGATGTTTGCATCAAGCTAGCGATTCCGATAGGCCCCAGGCACTTCACCAAAAGGTTGGGCTCCACAGCAGGGGATGGCAACTCAAATACCTACTGGTGCCAGGTGCGTTCCATCGGTGAGAGAAGGAAACCAGGTGAGAAAGTGCAATGAAGAAAGGCGATGGAGACTGGACCTTAGAATTGAAGCTGCAGTAAGGAGTAGGGGTTGCGGCCAAATGAAACCACCCAGCTGACCACCGCCATGTACAAGGCAGGCCCCGAGCTATCAGGTCTTCTGATTTTTCAAGAGAAATCAGAAATCCAGATTTTTCTGTGAAGTCTTACAATCAATCAATATTAGCAATTATAGTAATTCATAATTAAAATAAAGCCAAACCAGCACTCTTGTGGGCTAGATCTAACCCCCAGTTTGGAACTTGTACCTCAGCCACTAAAATTCAAATGTGAATTAAGCCTACTTTGTGTGAGGCACTGGGTCCTGGGAAAAGACAGATGGATGAGACTCAGGCTGACCCTTGCAAGGTAAAATACAAGCAGTCAAATGTGGAAGCTGGAGGGCTCAGTCTACCTGAGTATCCATTCAATGCAGGTGAGTAACTTTCATCCTTAGGGATCTCTGGAGAAAGGCTTCAACCAAGTTCAAAAGCCATTCCAGTACTTAAGGGCATTCATTCAATTAATGTTTATTGAGCACCTACTATGTTCCAGGCACTGATCCAGATGCTGGGATTATGGTCATAAACAAATAGGCAAAAACTCTTGCCCTGTGAAGTTGACCTTATGGGAAGAAAAAGAAGTAAACTATTTGGTGTCTTAGTAAATAAGTGCTATGGGTGGGGGATGGGAGAGCAAGGACTATTGGGGTGGGGGAGAGGGAAGCCTGCCTGAGTGACATTTGAACATAGAATTAAAGGTGAAGGAGCATTCCAGGCAGGGAAAACAGCCAGTGCAAAGGCCCTGAGGCAGCCTGTGTGCCTGGCATGGAATGAGACAATAGGTCAGAGATGATGGGCCTGATGCTGCCAGGTGTAGTAAACCCTGAGGGAAGTTGGAACCACTCTAGGGTTTTAAGCAGAAGGGGGACAGGATCCCTCTGGCTGCTGGCTTGGAACTTGACTATAAGGGTCAAGAAGAGAAGCAGGGAGAGCAGTGAGGAGGAAATGTTCAAATCCAGGAGAAAGCCAATGGCTCCAGCCAGAGCGGTAGTGGGGAAGGCTGTGAGAAGGATCTGCTGACACATCAGATGTGGGATGGGAGGGGAAAAAGAGGAGTCAAGGATGACGCAGGCTTCTGGCTTGAGCCTCAGAAGACGGGGCTCCCTGCCATTAACTCAGATGGGAGGGCTAAGGGAGGGTCAGGGTAAGTTGGAGATACCCAGGTGCAGATATTGGTTCCTAAAAACCGAGTCCGAGTCCAGGAGTAGGAAGAGACTTTTCATCCACCACCACGGTCCAAAGACCGGGTAACCTGAAGACTCTCACTAATGAAGCTGGTCCAGGCCCCTCGTTAGTCTATGCCAAACGGGCCAGCTGTGGCTTCCTTCTGCAAGGCCCAAGGGCAACCAGGTCCCCTGAATTAGGCCTTGTCCTGGACTGTCCTCTCAAAGGTTCCCTGTTGCTGCTTCTAAAGCCATTTACCTTGCTACCTTGTCACACTGCCATTCTAGGCCTCAGATTCAACCTGCGTGAATCATGGAGGGAGGCCCCATAAGTTCCAGAGTCCCTTTGAACTCTAACAACCCATAAGGGAGAGAGGGGGAAACTGGAAGGAGGGGGCGACAAAAAGGAGAAAGAGAGAGGAAAGCAAAGCAATGAGCCTGAAAACTAACAGAGTATTTGGAGGATGGAAAAAATTGTGGCTTTTCATAGATTGCTACGAAGCCAGGGGGAGCTCTTAAGGCAGGAATTAGGCTGACTCAAGGCCAGACCTTACCCTAAGAGCAATTTCTAACAGCTTCTAAGACATTCCCCTTTTCACACCTGTTGGCAGCTAAATCAAATATTCAGGGGTTTCCTGAGTTGAAGGATGGCTCAGAGCATCTCTGTAGCAAATAGCATTAGCACCAAATATTAACTAGAGAATTGGGGTCAACCGCTCACAAGTACTGAGTGCCAACTGTATACCAAGCAACATTCTCGGTTCATGTCAAGAATAAGCTCGTTTATTCCTTCGAATTACCACTATTCGCTTGGTACTGGGTTATCCCTCCCATTTTCCACATGAGGAAACTGAGGCATGGCGGCGGGAAGCGCCTCACTAAATTTGCAGAGTCAGGATTTGAACCCAGGGAATTCAAGTACTCGCTCTGAGCCACCGCCCTACACTGCTTACTGATTTGTTTTCTCTACTTTTCTACATTTTTCAATTTTTCTATACTGGCCATGCAACCTAGTAATAAACCAAATTAAAAAAAACGTTTTTTAATTAACTCACAAGGAAAGGCCCAGTCCCATTTTCCCAAACATCAACCAAAGAACACTCCCTCCTACTAGCCCCACCCCACTCCAGACACCCCCAGTGGAAAAAGGCAGCCAAGTGCTGAACTCGGCCCCTATTTTCCATTTAGATAATGAAGTTCCTCTTTTTTCAGCCCAAAGCATTTGCCTGAGTGAAGGCAGCATGTCAGTGGAACCCTCAGCATGGGCCATTTCCAAACTCTGGTTTTTCTGGAAATTTCCTGGGGCTCAGAGGCAGGCACTGGCCCAGGAACAGAGCTCTGATAAGAGTGTCACCTGGGCTAGTCACCTTGATTTCTAAACACTTGTCCTTGATCAGGGGAGGAACCAGGCATGAGTGAATGGGTGACCCAATCCCATCACCACACCTGAATAAAGAGTGGGTCCAAAGGAAGGACAAACAATTCAAAACACACAACTTCATCTTTGGAAAACAATAACCATTGTTTAACTCTGTGCAGGGCACGGGCTGGGCCATTATGTAGATGAACTCACTTACTCTTCACAACCCTAGGAGGTGGAGACCTTTGGCCCCTGCTCCCATTTTACAGATGAGGAAACTGAGACACAGAGAAGCAACATGGCCTGCCCAAAGTTGCACAGTTATCTAACAGCTGGGAGGCCAGCCTCTCCTGGCCTTGAGCATGCCGCCCTGGAAAACACAAGCTACCTGCTTTCTGTTACACTTGGTTTCTCCTGCTATCTGGAAGTTCTTATGCCTCCTCTGTTTGCTCCCAAACTCTGGTTCCAGAACGCCCCCAGAAACTGGGGCATCGAGTGAGTCCAGGTATCCAGAGGGAGGGGAGGCAGAGGGGAGATGAAAGGCCTGGCAGAGGTGAAGGCCAGTCACTTGGCAATTTCTGTAGCGAAAAGTCCTTGCAAGGAGAAAAAACCCAACTGGTTTTCCAGATGAGCTTCTTAAACTAAATCAACAGAGGACACACTCAACTTTGGAAAACCTCATTAGCCATCAGTCAACTACATCCTGATGCAGAATCTAATTGATGGTTGCCTATTTTCCCCCCTCTGCCATTTAGAAAAACAGAAACAAGGAAATACTCCAGAATTCACAGCAACACTAGACCAGATCCCCATCTGCATCCTTGCAGAAATCATCTTACTGCTGTCATCGCTGGCACAAGACAGCAAGCATTCCACAGGTTTTCCTCTGGTAGATAGAGTCCTACTTTGTAAATGGCCTGCTCTCCAATCACTCCAAGACCCCAAATGCAAAGGTGTTCCCAGCCCTGCTCCCATTGGCCTGGAAATGGGAGGCATGCCAAGGTGTGTTTGGGTTGTTCTACCAAATGATACTCCTCTCCCCCCCCCCAAAAAATAAAGCCTTCTCATGACTTTTCCAACACTCCAAATGCAGCCTCCAAGAGGAGAACCACAAAACAGAACAAGAAGGTATTTTTGGATGCTAATCGCCAGCTCCTAAGAGCCAAGGGTGTTTATCTCTGATTCCTAAACAGAAGTGGAAAAACTATCCGGTCCAGATCTGTGTATGGTGTTTACAAATAATCAAGATGGCCTGACACAGAAGGGCCCTCCTGGAACAAAGGAGGAAATCGCATCAGAAGGAAGCTGAAGTCGGAGACGCTGGGATTAAACCACAGAAAGCGGACTCCAGAAACCCAGCCAGGCTCCGCACTGAACATGCAGAAGGAAACCTGCTGAGGTTAAAACAGGTGGAGGTCCTACAGAGAGGAGCCTGCTTTACAGGAGTGGGATGGCACACCCACGGGTACCAGGGCCCTGGGCATCCTCAGTGGCACCCCAAACCTAGCCAAGAGTCAGGCCAGACATGGCAGGGGTGAGCAGCCCTACCTTCTTTCTGGCTGTTCCCCAAATTTCCCCAATTCTTCCCTTGTTCCCCAAAACATCCCCCAGAGTAATTAAGCCCACAGAAAGTCCAAGATGACAAAAAGGTGTGACCATCTGAGAGTAACGTGGACGCAAAACAACCGGGGTAACCCTCAACCAATCACTGGGAAGCCCCTCCCCAGCTCAGCCCTCTGATAACCGGGCATTCTTTGTGAAAGGGGGACCCCAACCCACAAAGGAGATGGGAGAACTTCATAGCAGGGAGCCAGCCTCCTTCCCCGTCCTCTATCTCTGGCGTCCCTTTCCCTGGAGGTTATTTTTAATCGGAGAGGGAACCCCAAAGCAGGAAGGACTCCTCCTTCCGACCCCCTCCCCCAGGCTCTGCCCCCTCACCTTTCCCCCCAAACCCCAGACCTGGGCACATGCAAACCTCCCCCCTCTCCCCCACCGCACGCCTGCTCCCCAGGAACTGAGTCACCCAAGTTTTCCCCCATCAGCTAGTTGCACTCCCGACAGGGGCCGGTCGCGGGCAAGCGGGGAGCGGACCCCGAGGCCG
>NW_005871424.1:330115-396450 GCF_000147115.1 Myotis lucifugus | reverse complement strand
CGGGTGCTGACGGCGGCGGCGGCGGCGGCGAGGGCGGGTTGGCGGCCGGGAGGGGGCCGGGGCCGCAACGCCGTCTGATTGGCCAGCGCGTCACGGGGATGCAGCGGCCCCGCCCCGCCCAGCGCCGGGCTCCCCTCGCAGCCTTAGAACGTGGGCCACGCGTGGAGGTCGGACCCGCGCCCCTCCGCGCCGGGGCCTGGAGACCGCGTTGGTCTGCCTCCCGGCCCCTGACCCCCGGAGCCCAATCCCACCCCCATCGGGCCGGGGAGGGTGTGCCAACCCTCCGGTGCTGCTGCCGGGATCTTTGCGTCCAGACCCGGCGACCAGTTTTCAAATCCTCCTGCAATAACGATGAGCGCAGCAACAATCATAACAAACAGAATAAACTGAGCCCTCTGAGCGCCTGGAGCGTGCCAAGCACCAGCTGCGCCCTTATGGGCTCCTCTGTATTATGACTTCCCTTTCATGAGAGAAGAAAGCAAGGGGCAGTCAGGCTGGGCGGCTTTTCTAGGGCCAAAGGCTAACCTAGGCAGCTACCTCCAGAGCGGACACGGAAACATGGGAAGTGGGTACACTTACGAACCTGTTGGAGAAGCTGAAGCTCAGAGAGGGGAGGTGATTTGCCCAAGGTCACACAGCTGCCAAGTGGTGACAGAGGGATTCTAACCCACGACCACTCTGATTCCAGGGCACTCATGGCGGGAGGGCTCCCACCGCCATCCCAAACAGCCATTGTCCCCACATGTGTGCAAAAGACTTTGGCATTTTATCCATCCTCTTTGAGCAGCACTCAGGAAATAACCAAGTTATTGATCCTCACTTTAGAAGTGAAGAAACGGAGGCCTACACACATAGTAACGACTAACAAGCATTCACAGTCACCAAGGCTGTGTTCTTAACAATGAACATGAAATGAGTTGGGTAATGCTCTCAACAACCCCATGAGGTGAATACTTTCATTACCCCCCACTTTGTAGTTGAGGAGACTGGGGCTCAGCAAGGCAGAGTCATGTGTCAGGGATATGTAGACAGGAAGTGGCTAAACCAGACTTTGAACCCAGGCAGACTGGTTAGGAAGGAAGGAATCTATAATGCCAATCATTCTGCCATGTTGCCTCAGATCTATTTAATGCAGAGGCAGCCAGTCACAGAGGAGCTGGGGCTGGGGCCCAGGAGTCTAGGCTTTCACTGTGACACCAGCAATGCCTTTCTTCCCTCCTCTCCTCCTTAATCCCTTGACTGATGTGTAGTTTCCATTACACACACGCACACACACACCAACTGCACCAATTAAAACAGGAACAGTGATTGAATTTTAGACAGCCCCCCAAAGGACCTAGTGAGGGAGGTAGGGTGGGAGGGAAGATTATTTTCAATGATTTTTCTATTGTCCCAGAGTCCCCTCAGGGTGAGTGAGTTTTTAAGGGTTAATTAATTTCAGCATATTCCATGTGCTGTTGCTTTAACATTTATTCATTCAACAAACACTTATGAAGCATCAACTATATGTCAGGTCTTAGGAACAAGATGAAGTTGCTCTCATGGAGCTTAAAGTGTTGGGGTTTCTTGTGGGGGAGTTAATGCCTTTTTATGGTAGGGGAACAGGTTAACCAAATAATCACATAAAGGAAGGGGTATTTATAGCTGTGATAAAAGCTAGGCAGAAAACGTTGGAGGAAGAGAGCCTAAAAGAGTCCTGCCTGCTGGTGGTGAAAGTCAGGGAAGGCTTCCTGAGGAAGAAATTTTGTGTTGAGATACAGGCGATGAGTCTGATTTCATGAGACTTGGGTTATGTCCCAGGCTGAAGAAAACAGCTCATGGAAAAATCATGAAGCAGAACAGAGCAGATCCTTGGAGGAACCTGAAGATAGTTGGGTGACAGGATCAGAAGGGATCCGAAAAGGCCAGAGCACGCAGGATCCTGTAGCCAATGGAGGAGTTTCAGCTTGGCTCTAAGAGCAATGAAGAGGCCACTGGTGGGTTCTAAGCAGGGCATGGGACAGGGTCAGATTTCTTTCCATTCTTATCCAAACTCTTCATTCATTCTTTTTTAATTTTTATGTAATAATCGATGAGAGTGAGAGCGAGGTTTGTTGCTCCACTTATTTATACATTCATTGGTTGATTCTTGTCTGTGTCTTGATGGGGGATCAAACCCACAATGTTGGTGTATTGGGACGATGCTCTAACCAACTGAGCTACCCGGCCAAGGCAATTCATTCTTCTTTTAACAAATATAATATTAATTGAGCAAGCATATGAAAAGGTGCTCGACATCATTCGTTATCAGGGAAAGGCAAATAATAACTCAGTGAAATATTACATACACACCAGAACAATTGAATTGAAATGCCAAATTTTGGCCATGATGGGGAACAACTGAAACTCTCACACTCTTGTTGGTCTAAGTGTAGATTGGTTCAACCACTTTGGAATGCCGTCTGGCAATTTCTACCAAAGCTAAACATCCAACTACACAGTGACACAGCAATTCCACTCCTTTCCAAGAGAAAGGTGTGCTAATGTCCATCAAACGACATCTACGAAAAATGTTCACAACAGCTTTACTCAAATAGCCAAAAACTAGAAACAACCTAAATGCCCATCAGAGTCAAAAGGATGAATAAATTTGTGGCACAATAACATGATTGATTAATACACAGCAATTTTTTAAAGGATTGAATTATTAACACATGCAATATGAATGCATCCCACACAAAAAAGCCACACACAAGAGTACATTTTTCCATGATCCTATTTAAATGAAGTTCAAGAACAGGCAATACAGTGGGGCCTTGACTTATGAGTGTCCCAACTAACGAATTTTTTGAGATACTAGCTGTCTCTCGGCGGATTTTTTGCATTGAGTTGATAGAGTAATTTGAGTTAACGAGCTCCTTAATGAGCTCAGTCTCGGAACGAATTAAACTCGTAAGTCAAAGTCCCACTGTACTAATAGATGCTGATCAAAGTCAGGATAATTGTGACTGTGGGAAGTGGTACAAGGGAGCCTGCTATGGAGCTGGAAATGTTCTATAACTTGATCTGATGATAGTTACATGGTTCTTACACACACACACACACTTAAAATTCACTGAGCTGGATGCTTAAGGTTGCTGTACTTTATAAAAGTTATGCCTTATATAAAAACTAGAAGCCTGGTGCACGAATTCATGCACAGGTGGGATCCCTCAGGGTGGCCTGCAGGGATCGGGCCAAAACCTGCAGTCCAATGCCACCTGCAGCTCCTACCTGCCGCTCCCACTCATCCCAGCCCCACTGTGCCTGCTGGGCTCACACCCAATCAGTCCTGATCAGGAGAGGCTCGTGTCACCACAGCAGCACTCACCAGCCATGACCCCTGCGTCTGGCACCTTCCCAATGGGAGTGGCCTGCAGGATAGGGCCGAAACTGGCTCTCCGACATACCCTGAGGGGACCTGGATTGCGAGAGGGTGCAGGCCAGGCCGAGGAACCCCACCAGTGTACGATCTGGGCTGGGGAGGGACCACAGGAGGGCTCCAGGGCATGTCTGGCCCATCTCATTCAGTCCAAATCTGCTGGACCCCAGCAGCAACCTAACCTAGTGGTTGGAGCATCTGCCCCCTGGTGGTCAGTGCACGTCATAGCGAGCGGTTGAGCGGCCTTAGCCTATCATTAGCATATTACACTTTGATTGGTTGAACAGCCGACCAGTCACTGGATGACCGGACACTTAGCATATTAGGCTTTTATTATATAGGATTTAAAATAGAAAATAAACTAATTAAATAAAAATATTTATTGAGCCGAAACCGGTTTGGCTCAGTGGATAGAGCGTCGGCCTGCGGACTGAAAGGTCCCAGGTTCGATTCCGGTCAAGGGCATGTACCTGGGTTGCGGGCAGCATATTACACTTTGATTGGTTGAACAGCCGACCAGTCACTGGATGACCGGACACTTAGCATATTAGGCTTTTATTATATAGGATTTAAAATAGAAAATAAACTAATTAAATAAAAATATTTATTGGGGCTGACCATGTGCCAGACACTCTGGTGCTGTAGGTACAGCAGTGGACAAAACAAAGATCACTGACCTTCTGAGAAGGAAGCAGAGAGCAGACCAAACAAATGAGTATACCCTTTTCCAGAAAAGAAAACAGAGGCTTAGAGGAATGAGGTAACGCGTTCAAGATCCCACAGGTGAGGTGTGGCAGAGACCAGACCTAGCCCTGCCCTTAACCAAGCCCTCCCTGAGCTCCTCTTTCAGCCACAGGCTCCAAGGCCCTCTCTTCCCCTGCCCTCCAAGCCCCTTCATACCCATATCTTTGGCTCTAGTACAATGACAGACACCCTCTGACCAAGTGGCTCTGGGCCCTGGGCCAAGCCCACCCAAATGACAACAAACAAATAATTGGAGATGAATATGCAGGATGTGGATTTCAAGCATCAGCAGCCTCGGGAAACTACTGAGTAAATCATGGAGAAGAGAATGACAGAGAGATCCTTTTTACTCTTCCCTGGAACCACAGCATGCTGCTCGTGCTCATTTATTTTGCAGCACTCATCACTATTTGTCATCATTTAATTATTTATTTGCTTTCTCTAGGCCTCCCCAGCCAGACTGGAAGCTTCCAGCCGCTGCTGTCTCACCTGGGCAGCTTCATTCCTGGTCTTCCTGTCTCTGTTCCTCCCCGCTGGGATTAGAGCAATCATAGCAGCCAGAGGGGTCCTATTAAAGCAAGGAAACTCTTACCCTTTGCAACAGCGTGGATGGACCTGGAGATTATTATGCTAAGCGAAATAAGGCAGTCAGGGAAAGACAAATACCATAGTTGTCACTTACATGTGGAATCTAATGAACAAAATAGAGCCAGAGGCATGGATACATGGAACAGACTGACAGGTCTCTCTCAGAGGGGATGGGGACTGGATAAAAGAAAGTGAAGAGATTAGCCAAAGAAAGTATATGCATAGCCCATGGACACAGACAATAGTGTGCTGAGGGCCAAGGGGGTGGTGGCCGGGTGGAGGTGGGCAAAGTGCAGGGAGGGGATGGGGGACATCTGTAAGAGTGTCAACAATAAAACAAGATTTTTAGCTTTGACCTCTTGGGGGAGGAGGAAGAAAGTGACACCCCTGCATAAAGGCTTCCATGGCCTTTCATTGTGTTTAATACAAAATCCTATTGGATATAATCTAGCAATTCCATTTCTGGGTATAGACCCACAAGAAGTGAAAGCAGGGACCTGAGCAGATATTTGCACACCCATCTTCACAGCAGCATTATTCATAATAGCCAAGAGGTGGAAGTTACCCAAGTGTCCACTGACAAATGAATGGATATGCAAAATGTGGTATATCCACACAATGGAATATTACTCAGCCTGAAAAAGGAAAGAAATGTTGGCATATGCTACAGCAAGGGTAAACCTTGCAGACATTATGCTAAGTGAATTAAGACAGTCATTAAAGGAACAATCGTATCTGAGTCCACTAATCTAAAGTTCCTAGAGCAGTCAAATTCATAGAGACAGGAAATAGAACGCTGGTTAACAGGGCCTAGGACAGCCGTGGGCAAACTACGGCCCGTGGGCCGGATCCGGCCCGTTTGAAATGAATAAAACTAAAAAAAAAAAAAAAAAAAGACCGTACCCTTTTATGTAATGATGTTTACTTTGAATTTATATTAGTTCACACAAACACTCCATCCATGCTTTTGTTCCGGGCCTCCGGTCCAGTTTAAGAACCCATTGTGGCCCTCGAGTCAAAAAGTTTGCCCACCCCTGGCCTAGGAGGAGGGGAGAGATGAGGAGTTAGTATTTAATGGGTGTAGAGCTTCAGTTTGGAAAATGAAAATGTTCTGGATGGAGATGGCTGGGGGTGATGGTTGTACAACAATGTGAATATATTTAATGCCATAGAACTGTAGAGGTAGAAATGGTCAAGACAGCAAATTTCGTTATGCATATGTTACCACAATAAATTTAAAAAGAGCAAAATAGAGGGCTTAAAAAAAAAACCTACCAGGCCCTCTGTGACCTGGACCCTGCTCATCTCCAACATCCTCTCACACCCCTTTTGTTCTCAGTCTCATCCCTGCAGCCACACTGAGGGCTTTCTGTTGCTTGAGCGCACCAAGCTGGTTCCCGCCCTAAGCCTTCACGCCCGCTGGTCCACCTGCCTGGAACCCTCTGCCTCCAGATCTTCAAGTTGCCTGTGCTGCACTCAGAGGGGGCCAGGGGGTGTCTCAGCTCAAATGCCATCTCCTCAGAGAGGCCTCCCCTAATTGATCTCCCCCAGGTAGCCACCACCCCCTCTTCTCATCACCTGCTTTCTGTTCTTCACAGCAACTAACACTATCTGATATGTCTTACTCGGCTCTTCTCCTAAGAATCAGAGTATGACCTTCATGAATTCGATCAACAGGTGCTTATGGAGTGTCAGGAAGCATCCTGGGCAGGAGTGAACACACTAGCACCGGCCCCCTATTTTTGTAGGTAAGTTTTATTGGAACACAGTTCACACACATTCATTTATTTATTTTTTATGGCCACTTTCCTGCTGTGGACAAAAGGGGCCACATGCTAACCTGACAAGCTCAGGAAGGCCTTCATGGTGGTCTTGCAAACTCAGAGACCTAAAGTGACCACAAAGGATGGTCTGAAATTAAACTTTAACTAAAAGCAGTTGTGGTGGGTAGTTACATCCTAGGCTGGTATCTTCACTGATAAGGTCAACCTTTACCTTAACTGAGCTTATCTGTCTTTTTGCATTTATGATAACATATCCTTGAAATGTCTGAGTAACTTGTAATTTCCCTTTTCCTGGACACCTTGGGGCACAACCTAACGTGCCTGGTTCCAGGACAGATACCACAAATTCCTTCATTGTTACCATGTTAATTGTTCCTGCACCCACCTAAGTATGTGTCTATCATTTTACTTTTTATCCAATCCCAGGGGTTTCCCTGCTTTGCTTTCTCCTGCCTCTCTAGTCTATCACCAATGGATTTCATGTAACCCACCTATGTCCCTTTCCTTTGATTGCAATGTATAAATACAGATGTAACCCGCCATTCTCCGGAGCATTATCTCAATCTGTTGAGGTTCTGCTTCCCAGCATATGTCGACAGTTTGGCTCAAATAAACTCACAAAAATTCTTTACAGGTTTCGATGGTTTTTTTACGTTAACACTGCTACAGTCCCAGAGCTGAGAAGTTGTGGCACAGACCTCATGGCTGTAAAGCCTAAAATGTTTACTGTTTGGTTCTTTATAGGCAAAGTTTGGCCCAGCCAGTGTGGCTCAGTGGTTGAGTATTGACCTATGAACCAGGAGGTCACAGTTCGATTCCTGGTCAGGGCACATGCCTGGGTTGCAGGCTCGATCCCCAGTAGAGGATGTGCAAGAGGCAGTGGATAGATGATTCTCTCTCATCATTGATGTTTCTATCTTTCTCTCCCCCTCTCCCTTCCTCTCTGAAATCAATAATAATAAAAAAACATATTAAGAAAAGTTTGCTGCCCTAGCCTGTTTGGTTCAGTGGATAGAGCATTGGCCTGTGGACTGAAGGGTCCTGGGTTCAATTCCAGTCAAGGGCATGTACCTTGGTTGCGGGCTTGATGGCCAGTAGGGGCTATGCAGGAGGCAGCTGATTGATGATGTTCCTCTCTCAACGATGTTTCTATCTCTCTATCCCTCTCCCTTCCTCTCTCTCTAAAAAGCAATAAAAACATTGAAAGAAAGAAAGGAAGAAAGAAAGAAAGAAAGAAAGAAATCTAAAAAGCAATAAAAACATTAAAAAAAGAAAGAAAGAAAGAAAAGTGTTCTGACCTCTGGTCTAAGCAGTCGGACTACACCAGTGAGCAAAACTTACCAAAGAAAAAGAGACTTACATATTTACAAGATAAATAGGTACAGTATTTAGTATATTGGAAGGATAATTAAATGCTAAGAAGAAAAAAGAAAAGTATGGGGGGGAGATGTATTTTCGACTGGGTGATCAGGGAAGACCTGGCCAGGGAGGTGGCATTTAAGGACAGGTGAGGAGGAAGCGTGTATGTGGAGAAGCAGCACTGCAAGCAGAGGGAGCAGCAAATGCAAAGGCCTGGGCATGACCGTCAAGTTTGGGGGAGCAGAGAAGCCAGTGGGGTTGGAGTACATGCAGAGAGAGCAGGGAGATGAGGCCGATCACGTGGAGCCTCCTTGTCCACAGCAATCACTTGGGCTTATTCTGAAGTGAAGCGAGAAGCCATGGGAAGGAACTGAGCAGGCGAGCAGTGTGACTTGATTTAGACTCTGGCTCCTGGGTGGAGAGTGGGCCACGGGCTGGGCAGGGAGGAGGGCGGTCGGGAAGCCTCGTCAGTAATCCAAGTGCGAGCGGTTGTTGGACCAGAGTGAGGCACGAAGGTGGTGAGATGTGGTTGGATTCTCCATCTATTTTGAACTCAGAATCAACAGGTCATATATGGGGTATGAGAGAAAGCAAGGCATCAGGATGACTCCAAGTCTTCGGGCCTGAGCCACAGAGAACCTGCCCCAAGTGCTGCTGTCTCCCCAGCACCTGCGCAGCACTAGGTATTCACTGGGCTCTCCTACATGCTACTGAGCAAATGAATGAGCCAATGCACAATGAGGAAGGGCAGAGAGATGGAGTGCCGTCTATATTCAACTCTGAGGGGAAACCCAAAAGCAGGTTCTTCCCAATGCTCCCCTATGACCTCTGGCAGAGAGGGAATGGAGGGAGTGTGGGAGGAGAGTGCAGAAGGTAGAGGGGAGATGGTGTGGATGGCAGGAGAGAGACACTGGGCAGAACAGGTACCCAGGGGCTGAGAAGGGATGAGGGAAGAGCCGCCAGAAGTAGAAAAAAGATGCAGAAATTGGTGAGAGCGAAGGTTAGTGGTCCTGCTTCCAGCTTCATTCCTACCGGGGCCATGAAAAATCGCCCTCTGGCCTCCTGTCATGTTTGACTCTTGGCATCTGCATTCCTTTTGTTGTTGTTGTTCATCTTCACCTGAGGATATTTTTTCCATTGATTTTTAGAGAGAGTGGAAGGGAGGGGGAGAGACAGAGAGAGAGAAACATTGATGTGAGAGAGACACATTGATTGGGGGTGGAGACCAAGCCTGCAACCGAGGTATGTGCCCTTGACCAGAATCGAACCCGCGACCTTTCAGTCCGAGGGAGGACGCTGTAACCGCTGAGCAAAACTGGCTAGGGCTTGCCTGCGCTCTGACCTTCAAACCACACTGAACACAGGTAGATCCATTTCGGCCTGAGCATGCGGGCAGCTGAAGATTCCACGATAGGCCCCGGCTATGAGAAGGGAAGTCCTGATCATTTGAAGTAGAGGTCCTAGGGGATTCCCAAGGAAGCCCTCTACTCAGTTTCAGAGAAGCAACACAACAAGCCATCAGGTGCTTTTGAGGAACAGAATGCAGAAATACCATGGAGCCACTAGGGCTGAGCTGCTAAATTGCTAAAACTAAGAAGTTGAGGCCTGAGGAAACAATTCTATTCTTGTTTGAACTATCCTGGGAACTTACCCGTTGAACTTTGGAGTCCTGCGTCAATACCTGGATATACATCAGACCTCCAGGTAACCCTCTGGTCATCCCCTGAAGGATTAGGAGAAGGACGTTCCTGTTTCCAGGCCACCTGACGTCCAGGATCCAGACCGCCCGTCATCTAGAGGACTCCCATCTCGGACCCATCCAGGCGAAGAGGGCAGGATTGATTCTTTGTTCTCCTCTGGGGATTGCCTCGTTGTGTTTCCAGTTTGCTGACCCTTGCCTCCAGGCTCTTTCTGAGTTCATGAGTTCATTCCACAGTTCCCAATGCTTTCTTTCAATCACTACAATAACTAATAACCTTATTGAGTGCGTATTGAGTGTGCATGCAATGCCAGGCACTACGCAGCCTCACTTCTTGCCCACCACGACCCTATGAGTCAGGGACTATGATTGTTCTGGTTTTACAGAGAGAGGTGGACACCCACCTGGAGGTCAAAGTCGCGTAGCTGGTGGGTGGCAACATGGATATTGAACCCAGGAGCCACTACCCTTCTCTGCTGAGTCCATAGGAACGTTGAAGAGGCCTTCGACAAAGGAGAAACAGAGACCAGGACTGTGCTGATAGGACCAGGTTCCGTAAAGACCAGAAAGGCAGCCACCACCAGGGCCACCGGCTTTCCAACTTCGGGCGCTACCGGCCCAAAGACTCACCAAGGGCCATATGCGAGGATAGCGTTTTTGTTTTTATTCTTGTTTAATTTTTTATGATAAGTACTTTCAAACATAAAGGAAAGTAGGAAGAACTGTACATTAAACACACAGGTGCTCACTGCCCAGCTTCAACAATGACCATTTTGCCATCTCCATCTTTTTCTGCTCATGTAAAATGTATTCATTTGCTTTTTTGGTAATCATTCCAAAGCAATCAGGCTTCATGACATTTTATCCCTAAATATTTCATGAAGTATCTCTAGGAGATAAGGACATTCACTTACACACCCACAATACCGGTGTCACACTGAACAAAATTCCCTACCGGTCTCATTCATAGTCGGATTTCCTTAATTTCACCAAAACGTCGTTTTTTAAGAGCTGATGTTTTCAAGGGACCTGATTGTTTTAAGCCCAATCAGAAGAGGCTGCCTGGGACAAAGGCAGGTTTCTTCACGCTTTATAAAGAGGGAGAGTTAAGGTCACCAAAGGGGGGAAATCAGGTTATTAGAGGATTTGGGGGAGGGTTTTGATAGGCTTCAAGCACAACAGGGCTGTGGGTAATGGGCTGATACCAGCTGGGACTGCAGAGTGGACCAGGGTGCTGTTCCCCTGAAGCTACAAAGTCAAATACATGTGGAACGTTATGTTCAGAAAGCCCTTATTTGAAGCTTTGTACTTGGGTTGGAAATTAAGGCAGCTTTTTGGTCTCCAAGTGACCTTGCTCTTGCAGGCCAGAGACAGATATTTCATTTGCACTGATATAATTTCAAACTGCAAATTTTCTCACCATCTATGAGAGAGTGAAGTTTCCCAGCGAATATGAAAGCCATGGCTGCTCAGAGAAGCGGGTCTCTATGGCTCTTTAGAGGCAGAATGTCCTTGCAGCCAGCTTTACCTGTGTCTTTATCCCAGCCTCTCAGCCTGCTCCAATTTTTACTTTCTCACAATTCGAGATCGTGCACTGCATTTAGCTGTTTAGTTTCTTAAAGGGCTTTTCATCTAGATTAGCCCCTCACCTTCTAATTTTTTTTATGACATTGTCCTGTTGAAGAGACCAAGCCAATTATGCAGTAGAATATCCCACATTCTGGATTTCTCCTTTTGTTTCTTCATTGGCATCGTTTAATTTGTTCTTATGTTGCCTGTGCTTTCTGTAAACTTTAGATCTAAAGGCTTGGCTGGATACGGGTTAGTAAACATTCTTCCAGAAATAGATCCTCTTGGCAAGGACAGTGCTAAGAGGAACTATTTCCACATGGACCTGCCACCTAACCCACTCTGAGCCATTTAACCAAGAGAAATGAAAACACTCCACACAGAGACTTCTACTTGGATGAGCACAGCAGTGTTATTCATAATAGCCCCACACTGGACACGCCCAAATGGCCATCGGCAGGTGGATGAGAAATAAATTGCCATATATCCATACAATGAATACTACTCAGCAATGAACCATCCACTCAGAACCATTATGCTAAGGGAGAGGAACCACATGCAAAGAACATATAGTGACAGAAAGCAGGCCAGTGGCTGCCTAGAACCGGGGATAAAGGGGGCTTGACCGCAAATAGACATGAGGGAATCTTCTGGAATGATGGAAATTTTCTTTCTATATCTTGCATGTGGTGGAGGTTACACAGGCATACACATTTATCAGACCTCATCAGAGTGTTGTGCTGTATTGTATTAAATTATATCTCAATGGAAGAGAAAGGCAGAGAATCTGTTCAGACCTCAGTGTTCTCTCTCCTAAAACAGATTGGCCTGAGAAAGTGCCTGAGGTCCGAGGTATTCCCTCCTTCACCACTGTCCTTCCTCCATTTCACAAAAGTAAGGCAATACTTCCCACTCACCTGGAAACATCCTAAGGCGCCTGGCGTGTGGTGTAAAAACCTGGCTGCCAAACACAGGCTTAGTGTGAAATAGTAATGTGTAGCTAGGAAAGAGAATTACCCTACGGGCTGGATAACAAATCCTTTTGCAACTAAAATTCACAAGGTTTCCAATTTGCTTTCAACCAATTTGAAGGAGGCCCTGCAGGACCTGTTGGGTAGTTGACCCTTCTGATAATGGATCAGAATGCGGTGTGTGGCAAACTAGAGGGGGGTTCAAACATGTTTGACCTTGCATTACTTAGCTATAACAGAATGTCCATCCCAGTCTCCTGTTTATATGAAAAACATTTCTCAGTATTGGCTTCTATAAACATAAAAAATTGGAATAGTACTTATTTCAAATTCTGTCCCATCCCAGCAATAAATAATATTCATCCACAGATAAACCTGGAAAAATACACAAAAAAATGATCAGCCCCATTCCTCTCATTAAAAGACTCAAAGCCCTAGCTCAGCAGTTCTCAACCTGTGGGTTGCGACCGCTTTGGCGGTCGAACGACCCTTTCACAGGGGCCGCCTAAGACCATCCTGCATATCAGATATTTACATTACAATTCATAACAGTAGCAACATGACAGTTATGAAGTAGCAACGAAAATAATTTTATGGTTGGGCCACAACACAAGGAACTGTATTTAAAGGGCCAGAAGGTTGAGAACCACTGCCCTCGCTGGTTTGGCTCAGTGGATAGAGTGTTGGCACTCATACTGAAGGATCCAGGGTTCTATCCAGTCAAGGGCAGATACTTTGGTTACAAGCTCCATCCCCAGCCCTGGTCAGGGCCTGTGTGGGAGGCAACCAATCGATGTAAAAGATGTTTCTCTCACTCTCTCTCTCTCTGAGTCTCTCCCCCTCCCTTCCACTCTCTCTGAAAATCAATGGAAAAATATCCTCGGGGGGAGAATTAACAACAACAAAAGACTCACTTAGAATAAGGCATACATAATAAATGTAATAGAAAGTTCCTTGAATGAGGGTGAATGTATGTGGAAATGGGGGCAGATGGGTTGGTCAAGGTAAGTCTCACAGAGGAAGTGACATTTGAGCTGAGACCTGAACGCTGAGGATGTCAGCAACCAAAAATCTGGGAAAGAGAATGTCAGGCTGAGGAAACAAGTGCAAAGGCCCTATGGCAGGAACAAGCATGGTGTGTTCTGGGAATAAAAAGAAGATGCTTGTGGCTGGAACATGGCTAGCCAGGGGAGTGTAGAAAAGGTAGGTTCCAGTCTTATAGGTTGTGGTGTGGAGTCTGAAATTTATTCTAAAGATGATAGGAATCCTTTAGAACTGTTTCTCAAACTCTACCCTATTGACATTTAGCCCAGATAATTCTTTGTGGTGGGGTCTGTCCTGAGTACTGTAGGTTGTTTGGCAGCATCCCTGTCCTCTACTCACTAGATGCCAATAGCATCCCATCTCAGTTGTTGTGACAACCAAAAATGTCTCTAGACCAGGGGTGGGCAACCCCTGGCACGCATGCCAAACATGGCACGCCAGTAACTTTTGCTGGCACACGAAACCCTCTCTTATAATCTTCCATTTACAATTATGAATCTTTGTTCTCAGTGATGAATTTTGTTAAGTCTCATAACAGGAGTAGCCTGACAGATGAAAGTAGTAGTGCATATCTCTGAAGGTCATGAAATATAAACCTGATGTAAAGTCTCTGTCATCGGTGATGCAGCAGCAAAAGTCCCACTGATAATATCAAACGGAGTCATAAAGTTTTCTGTTCGACTATCAGTGTACATGTATACATTAAAAAATAAATGTATTTTTCATCATCATATACTGTGTTTTTGTCGCTCGAATGAATTTTATTATTTCTTCAAGGTTCTTCACATACATATACCTTAAGAGATATCAAGTAGGCATAACATGTCCTCAAAAAATTAGGGTTGGCACGCAGAAGAATTTTGAGTCAGAGATTTTGCTGGTTTTGGCATGCACTCACAAAAAGGTTGCCCACCCCTGCTCTAGACATTACTAAGTATCCTTGAAGGAGGTGGGCGGAGTAATCCATCCCTATAATGGGATACTACACAGCCACCAGTACTGGTGATGCTTGTCTATATCTGATGAACAGGACAACACAGGCATGGCAGAGTCGGCACACTGTTAATATAAAAACATTCAAACCTGTAAAGAACTTTTGTGAGTTTATTTGAGCCAAACTGTCGACAATTGCCGGGAAGCATAAACTCAATGGATTGAGATAATGCTCCGGAGAATGGTGGGTTACATCTGTATTTATACATTGCAATCAAAGGAAGGGACATAGGTGGGTTACATGAAATCCACTGGTGATAGACTAGAGAGGCAGGAGAAAGCAAAGTGGGGAAACCCCTGGGATTGGATAAGAGGTAAAATGATAGACACATACTTAGGTGGGTGCAGGAACAATTAACATGGTAACAATGAAGGAATTTGTGGTATCTGTCCTGGAGCCCAGGCACATTAGGTTGTGCCCCAAGGGGTCCAGAAAAAGGGAAGTTGCAAGTTACCCAGACATTTCAATGATATGTTATCATAGATGCAAAAAGACAGATAGGCTCAGTTAAGGTAAAGGTTGACCTTATCAGTGAAGATACTGGCCTAAGATGTAACCACTCACCATACTGCTTTTAGTTAAAGTTTAAGTTCAGACCATCCTCTGTGGTTACTTTAGGTCTTGGAGTTTGCAAGACCACCATGCAGGCCTTCCTGAGCTTGTCAGGTTAGCATGTGGCCCCTTTCGTTCACAACACTTTATTTCTTTTCCCTCCGATCACCTCCCTGAAATGACCATCAAGAAATAAAAACTGTTGCTGGGCTGGCGTGGCTCAGTGGTTGAGCATCAACCTCTGAACCAGCAGGTCACAGTTCAATTCCCGGTCAGGGCACATGCCTGGGTTGCAGGCTTGGTCCCCAATGTGGGGCGTGCAGGAGGCGGCCAATCAATGATTCTCTCTCATCATTGATGTTTCTGTCTCTCCTTCTCCCTTTCTCTCTGAAATCAATAAAAATATTTAAAAAAATAATAATTAAGCTCTTAAAATCAGGCTATCATAATTATTCAAACATCAAAACTATCAGAAGATACACAAGGGAAAGTCTTTCTCCCACTCCTGTGTCCAATCACATAATCTAACCCTCTCCAATAGGTAGCAGTTATTATTAGTGTCCTGTATATCCTTCTAGAATTCTTCATACACATGCCCGAAATGTATATTTTGTCCTGGTCTGGTTATTTGTGTCACCTCCTCCAAATTCATATGTTGAAATACTAATGCCCAATGTGATGGTATTAGGAGGTGGAGCCTTTGAGAGGTGATTAGGTCATGAGAGCAGATTAACAAGATTAATGTTCTTATAAAAGAGACCCCAGACTGTTTTCCATAATGGCTGCACCAGTCTGCATTCCCACCATCAGTGTACAGTGGGGCCTTGACTTACCAGTGTCCTGACTAACGAGTTTTTTGAGATACCAGCTGTCTCTCGGAGGATTTTTTGCATTGAGTTGATAGAGTAATTTGAGTTAACGAGCTCCTTAACGAGCTCGGACTCGGAATGAATTAAACTCGTAAGTCAAGGCCCCACTGTACTAGGGTTCCCTTTTCTCCACATTCTCGCCTGCACTTGTCATTTGTTGATTTGTTGATGGTAACCATTCTGACAGGTGTGAGGTGATACCTCATTGTCATTTTAATTTGCATCTCTCTGATGATCCGTGACTGAGCATTTTTTCCTGTCTCTTGGCCCTCCATATGTCCACTTTGAAGAAGTGTCTATTTAGGTTCTTTGCCCATTTTTTAATTGGATTGTCTTCCTTTTGTTAAGTTGTATGAGTCCCTTATATATTTTGGATATCAACCCTTGATCAGATATATCATTGCCAAATATGTTCTCCCATACAGTGGGCTCCCTTTTCGTTTTGTTGATGGTTTCTTTAGCTGTGCAGAAGCTTTGTATTTTGATGTAGTCCCTTGCCCCTCTCTCCACGTGAGGACACAGGGAGAAGGCACTGGCTATGAACCAGGAAGAGGATCCTCACCAGAACACAACCATGCTGGTGCCTTGATCTCTACCAGCCTCCAGAACTCTGAGAAATAAATTTCTGTTGTTTCTAAGGTACCCAGTCGGTGGTATTTTGTTATAGCAGCCGCAGCAGACTAAGACACCTCTTCTCAAAATAAACACCACAGACCCTGTATCTTTCTGATAAAAATCTCTCCCAAGACTCGCCTGGGCAACGAGAGAAAGCACAGGCCCAGGGGCTGTGTTCCTCTCATTCAGAAGAAGCTGAGTCCGCACATCCCACAAGTGCTGATGGAGAGACATCGCTGGGGAGTCGCTCTCCAGTGTTACACTCTGCTCTCTCCGAGCTTGTTTTTTACTTTTGATCATCGTTTAGTAGCTTACAAGGAGCCAGGCTCTGTAATATACTAAGCACTTTATATCCTTGGCCTGTTTTGACTTTTCACTCCTGCTAACAAACAAGAGCCCTGGCAGCCATCAGTTACAGAGGCCCAATGCCTAAGGCCCTGATGCTTTCACAGCCTCATCACAATGTCCTAATTCTTTTCAACTCAGAAGAAAAACTAACTATAATCC
Source organism: Myotis lucifugus (assembly GCF_000147115.1). NCBI lineage: Eukaryota > Metazoa > Chordata > Mammalia > Chiroptera > Vespertilionidae > Myotis > Myotis lucifugus. The sequence continues at coordinate 379,755 of NW_005871424.1, read as the reverse complement.
TGCCTTTATTACATAATTTTTAGCAACACAATCACAAAATGTAGTTTAGATTTTATTTATTTATTTGTTTGTTTTTAATGGAGAAATGTGGCCTGGGCAGCAACCCTGCGAGGTGGGTACTATTGTTATACAGTTCACCCAAGGGAGGAAACTAAAGTTTGAGAGTGACTTGACCTAGGTCAGACAAACGGAAAGTGTGTGAACAGGGACTTGAAGCCAGGCTTAGGGAACCTTAAAGCTCTTATGCTTGGCCACTAAGCTAAAGGGGCTCTGGGTCAACAATTTACTTCCAGGGGAAGGTATCTGGCTGGAGCTGGGAGGTTTACCCTGGAAGAAGATGGAGAGATTTTCTCCACCCCAATTTTACCAATCCTAATGGAGCCCTCTCATACATTATTGGTGGGAGTATAAATGGGTACACTCTGTTCATACCTTTTGACCTAGCAATCCTATATGGAAGAATCTATCCTATAATATAAGTGCACAAATATCCCAAGGTAGTTGCCCAAGGATATTCAACTACAGTGTAGTTATAAGAGTAAAAGTTTGGCAACAACCTTAAGCGTCCATCAGAAGAAGACTGGTTAAATGAATGATGATATGTGATAGGTACATCGTGCATTGTATTAATAATCCAGGCTCTGTTGTAGGCCCTAAGGATCCAAAAATGAGCATGAGTGACAAAGACCCCCACTCTGTGGATGTCCTCTTTGAGGGGGGGCGGTCGGGAGGGAGGGATGTCAGACAATAAACAAACATATTTAATAAGTAAACCACCTGTATTAGAAGTTGGTAAGGGCTGTGTTGAGAACCTGAGAACGTAGGGTAGAAGTGGAGGCATGTTTCCATTTTAAGTAGGGTGAGGCCTTATTGAAAAGGTGACTTGAAGAAAGACTTGAAACTGATGCCACACCTACCATTTCTTGTCCTTCTCACATGGAAATTCATAGGGAGAACAGCTTCCCCGGGCCTGGCATCCAGCAGGTGCTAGAACAGTGGTTCTCAACCTTCCTAATGCCGCAACCCTTTAACACAGTTCCTCATGTTGTGGTGACCCCCAACCATAAAATTATTTTCATTGCTACTTCATAACTGTAATTTTGCTACTGTTATGAATCGTAATGTAATTATCTGATATGCAGGATGTATTTAGGCGACCCCTGTGAAAGGGTCGTTCCACCCCCAAAGGGGTTGCGACCCACAGGTTGAGAACCGCTGCCCTAGAAGAACAGCAGCTATTGTTCATTTTAGTGCTGAAATTAACAAAGGCTCACAACACACTTATCACTGAGATGCCTAAAAGCATTTCAGTTTGCAAATGCAGAGTGGGAGGGCTTGAGCTCTGGTGACTGTTTTATCTGCCTCCCTGAAAGGAGTCAAAACATCTCGGCCAAGGGCAAGTTCCCTTCCTGAGTGTCCTGTTTGCCTGGCTGCCTTTGTAGCAATCTGCCCACAAGTTTCCATCACTTTAACTGTGTGGAGGAGGCTCCTGGGCTCCCTTTGTGCTTGATAAAGGCCCACAGGACCTCCTCCATTAGGCAATGATAAAGCCATTGGTATGGCAAGGTCCCTCCCTGGACGATAGGTTAGTAATCAGCAACTCCCTATCCTATGGGAGTTGGTCCCTATCAGTGCATTTATTCTCAGTCTTGGCAACACGCTGATGGGAGGTACCAAAGGGATCAGGTTCTTGCTTTCCCTGACTCCAAGCAAGCCTTAACTAGTTCCCTCTAAAAATGGCTCTGGCCCTGGCTGGTTTGGCTCGGTGGATAGAGCGTCAGCCTGGGGACTGAAGGGTCCCAGGTTCGATTCCAGTCAAGGGCACATGCCCGGGTTGTGGGCTCGATCCCCAGTGGGGTGGGGGGTGCTGGAGGCAGCCAATCAATGATTCCCTCTCATCATTGATGTTTCTCTCCCTCCCTTACTCACTCTCTCTCTCTCTCTCTCTCTCTCTTCCTTCCTCTCTGAAATCAATAAAAATATATTTAAAAATAAATAAATAAAATAAAAAAAATAAAAATTTCTATACAAAGTGGAAAGTAAATACCCCAAGAGAGATCAATTAAGTCCCAAAGGGGTGATGAGCAAAGGCGACACTGGAAAAAACACAACTGGGGGTTTGACACAGGGAACTGGGAGGTGGTACCCTAGGCAGAGGGCACGGCAAAGAAAAACACATGGAGGCTGCTAGCAATGGAGTGTATTCAAGTTGTTCCAAGTAGTTCCTTTGTTTGCAGCAGAGTGATGAAGAAAAGAATAAATAATAGTAATAGCCAACATTTTATGTGCCCACAGCATTCAAAACCCTTCCTACTCTATCTAATCTTCACAACAATCCTGTAGGAAGGCATGTAAATATCCCAACTAGATAGGTGAGGAAACAGAGGCAATGGTAGGTTGATAATCTGCCCATTTGTGGCTGAGGAGTGTGTAAAACACTACTGCCACCAATCATAATATTGACATTAATCAATAGCCGTTGATTCATCACCAAGCACTTCACTTTGGACATTCCTCCTCCTCTGATCTGATCCTCACTGTCCTGGTGAGGAAACTTAGGCTTGGGTAGGAATAAAATTTTTGTATACTATTGAAGCTAAGTTGGTACTAATTCTAACTGGACTGTTATGAATTAAGATGTTACTTGTCATTCCCAAGGCAACTACTAAGAAAATAACTGAAAAATATAAAGTAAAATAGATGAGAAGGGAATCAAAATGATACACTAAAAAATATCTATCTAACACAAAAGAGGCTGTCATGGAAGGATTGAGGAACAAAACGATATGACATTTAGAAAACAAATAGCCCCAAATGGCTGAGCCCAGTCCCGAAGCACAGAGCCTCGCCCTGGGGAGCTGAAGCTGGTCCCCAAGGGCCAACCCCGGTCCCAAAGGGTGGAGCATAGATCAGCAGAGCTTTGTGCTCTGTTAAGGAAAGATTTACCTCATTTGATTACTTACAGGAGTAGAGAGCTAGGCTCCACTCAAAGAGCCGCACCTCGCCCCGAAGAGCTGAGCGAACCCCAAAAGCTGAGCGAACCCCAAAGAGTGAGCAAACCCCAAAGAGTCGAGCCCAGCCCCGAAGGCCCAGCCTAGCCCTGAGAGCAGAGCCTCCACACCAGCCTCCCCGCATCAGGCACAAGCAACACACGTTTGTCGTCTGGAAGCCACGAGAAGCGGTGATAGTGGGACTAGCACGGCCTAGGAGCAAAAAGCAAGCTTAGAATCCTAGACTATCCCAGCAGGAAGCGGTGGACAGGTGACCTGTTTCCACCCCTGCTTTGAACCATTGGGAGCCTGAGATCCAGGCAGCCATGAATCCGAGTCACACAGCCAGAGATGGGATTGCAATGCAAGGCCTCCAAATCCCAGCTCACAAGCTATCTGGGCATCAGAACTTGCAAGGCCCACAGTCCAGTAACCAATAACCATAGAGGTCATTGGGTGCCACTGTCTTACAGAAGGAAGCCCGGGCCTCAGGGAAGGGGGTGGCCCTCGGATACTCCTGGCAGAGTGGCCCCAGGAGCAGGACCCCTTTTCTGCCTCTGGAGTTCCAACAGCCATGTCTGCACTAGTGCTCAAGGCTGTGAACACGCCTCCCAGGAGCCCTGGCTTCGGAATGTGCAGGGCAGGATGGCATGCTTCACGGAGCAGCCTCACTTACAGAGAGCACTCTGTCTTCCCTCTGCTGGCGGCCATTAGGTGATGCCAACCTGCCACCCTGGTTGGCAGCCCTTCCCTGTACACTCTTCAGTTTCCGCTGGGACTAGTTTGTGTTTTATTCTGTATTTAAGGAGCCTAGCCCTAAATGCAGGAGTTGGGACCTCTAATCTCCATGGATTCCACTTCTCATCACTACAACAGAGAAGGGCCAGCTCCACCCCTCGTAGTCTAATTGCTTTGGGCCAGTTAGTTCTTTGGATGTCAGTTTCAACTGTGAATTGAGCTACCTTTCAGGACTTGTTTCATGCAGTCATCCCGGAAATATTTGTCATACCAGAGATGAGCAAGGTAAGCAAGGATTCTGTCCTGCAAAGCAGTCCGGTGTGGGCACCAGACATGAACTGACGAGTCACAGTCCAGTGTACATAGGCAGCTGCCATAGCGATGGTGCAGGGTGGGGCAGCTCTGTGGAGTTCTGAGGAGCACTGTATGCTTAACCTGCCTGCTGCTCTCCAGGTGCAATGCAGGGAACACTCTTTGCTCCAAATTGCTGACTGATGAGTCACCCTCCAGAACCTTGGGAAGTAAAACAGTGAGGGGACCAACTGATCGAGATCAAGGCACAGCAAGTTTATTAGGGAGGGCTGTTGGGATCCACACCTAGGGAGGGGGATTTGGGGGAGTGGATGAGGAAGTTGGGTGGCTAAGCAACTTCAACAAATGCCTCAACCTACCCCCTCAGGAAGTTCTGAAGTTCAGGGCATCCCAAAGAATTGTCCCAAATTGAGGTATGAAAGCTGGACTTTTATACCCCAACATGGACCAGGTATTGAAATGGTCTGCCCCCAAGAAGAAGGCCTCGGGCCTGGGTGTGGGTGTGGGGAGGATAGGTGTGGTACATCTCTCCTGTATCTATACCCCTTCGTTTTCTCAGCCCCTCACCTCCCCAAAATAGATCTAAGAAGAGGAACCCAATAGAGCCAGGGAAAGTTTAGGAAGAAATGAGGTATAAACTCAGAACTGAAGGAGTGGAAATTAACTAGGAAGTGAGAGGAGAGAACATAAACAAGTTTCTAGGCTGAAGGAAGGGCATAGGCAGAGGCCCAGCGGTGGAGGGAAGGGAAAGGGAGAAAGTGCTTCTTATTTCAGGATGAAATAGCTGAATGTGGCCAGTGGACTTGGAGTCCAGTCCTGACTCTGCCATTTACTTAGAGTTACTTAAACTCTCCACATCTCAGTTTCTCTGTAAATGGGGATAATAATACCAGCCTCCCAGTTGTTTTTAGGATGAGGTAAAACAACACACGCTTCATAAATGTTAGTTGCTATGTTTATTGCTCAGAATATAACAATGGTTGCTGTGTTAAAAATACACCCCTTGTCTCGAAAAATTATAGAAGAAGAATTCGGGAATCGGCAAACTTTTCCTTAGTTTAAATAATCTAAGCTTGTGGACCATATGGTCTCTGTTTTAATTACTCAACTCTTCATTTTTAAATTTTATTTGTTGCTTTTAGAGAGAGAGGAAGGAAGGAGAGAGAGACAGAGAGAGAGAAATATCGATTCTCTCTCTCTCATTTGTTATTCTACTTAAGTACTAGTATGCATTCATTGGTTGATTCTTGTTTGTGCCCTAACCAGGGATTGAGCCCACAACCTTGGTTTATCAGGACAATGCTCTAACCAACTGAGCTATCTGACCAAGGCCTTAAGTACTCAACTCTTGTAGTGTAAAAGCATTGACTTAATAAGCAGTTGCCAAACTGATTTCTGAAGTGACTATACCGCCAGCAAGATATGCATATTCCCTAGTATTTGGTCTTTTTATTGACATTTGTTTTTCTTTCAGCCATTCTGATAGGTAAATAGACTTTTCTACTATAAACAGCACTGCAATGAATACTCATAAATATTCTTATACTGTACACACATCCTTCATAATTAGGTGGGACTGTTTCCATAAGGTACATTCTTTTTGTTGTTGTTAATTCTCACCTGAGGATATTTCCTCTGTTGATTTTTAGAAAATGTGGAAGGGAGGGGGAGACACAGTGAGAGAAACATCCATTAGAGAGAGACATCGATTGGTTGCCTCCAGGGCTAGGATTGTGTCCGCAACTGAGGTACGTGCCCCTGATGGAATTGAAGGATCCATGGGCCGACGCTCTCCCACTGAGCCAAACTAGCTAGGGCTGTAAGGTACATTCTTTTTTTTAAAATATATTTTATTGACTTTTTACAGAGAGGGAGAGGGATAGAGAGCTAGAAACATCGATGAGAGAGAAACATCCATCAGCTGCCTCCTGCACACCCGCTACTGGGGATGTGCCCACAACCAAGGTACATGCCCCTGACCAGAATCGAACCTGGGACCTTTCAGTCGGCAGGCCGACGCTCTATCCCAGGGGTGGGCAAACTTTTTGACTCGAGGGCCACAATGGGTTCTTAAACTGGACCGGAGGGCCGGAACAAAAGCATGGATGGAGTGTTTGTGTGAACTAATATAAATTCAAAGTAAACATCATTACATAAAAGGGTACGGTCTTTTTTTTTTTTTTTAGTTTTATTCATTTCCTTCATTTCCTTGGGATGCTTCATTCCCGCGGGCCGTAGTTTGCCCACGGCTGCTCTATCCACTGAGACAAACCGGTTAGGGCTGTAAGGTACATTCTTAAAACTAGAATTGGTGGGTCAAAGGGTGTGAAAGGTTGATTAAGTATGGCCAAACAGCCTTCTGAGAAGGTGGAGCCAATTTACCCGCCTACCAGGTAGGTATGTAATGCACGTTTCCCCACCTCCTCACCAACGCAGTGTATTACTCAATTTCAGTATTTTTTTTTAAATGAAATTGTACTTTAGATGATTGTTGTGTATCTGCCTCATAGAGTTGTTGTTGAGGACTTAAAGTACAGCTTAGAGCAGTGCCTGCCACACAGAGTGTCAATGGCTGTTAATTATTGTATGATTACTACTAATCAATCCATTCCATTTTTGTTTGCCTCTCTCTCTCTCTGAGTTCATCATCAGTATATTCAGGAGTGCTTTTCTCTGAAGAGCTCAAATATTCTACCTATAGAATGTAGTTAAACCTTTTCCATCTCTTCAGATGCTAGCCAGGAATTTAGGTACTGTGGGTTTTGCAGAATAGGGAAGTGTGACAGGACCTTTCTAAGGTAACAGGACAGATCTGTGTCCCAGGTCAAAATTAGTTTGGAACAGAAATGGATTCCTCTAGGTTACAATGGCTTTCAAACTTTTTGACTGCTACCCACTTTCGGAAATACACCAGGAACCAGAATACACATATATACCCCAAACGAAAGTTTCAAAAAAACAACACTTGTTTCCTATTTATTCCATTTCATTGAGAATACACTCATTGGGATCCACAATAAATAGATTTCAAAAAGCCACTATTGGGTTAAGACCAGCAGTCTAAAGAGCACTGTTCTAGGATCGAGGTCATAGATAGATATTGGCCTTCTTGGCAATACAACTGGACTCAGAGGACTTCACACTCAGTTTTGGGTACATTATTACCATTTCCTTTTCCTTCATTTCCTTGGGATGCTAGAGCTTATTCATTCATCAATTATTTTTACAAATAGCTCTTGGGCTTCTTATGCATCTGCCTAATAGTAGTACGTATTAGTGGCAGGGAACAAGTTTTGAAGAGCAAGAGGCCAGGAACCTCACCTCCACCATTTGCTGGTGATTTTGGTGAAGTCTCTTCAGTTATCAAATGCTCAAGTTTTCTCCTCTGCAAATTGGGAGTAATAATAGGAAAAAAAAAATCAATGAAGCATTAAGCACAGTGTCAGGCTCATAGTAAGCATGTAATGCAGTGGTTCTCAAGGTGTGATCCCCAGAGCAGCAGCATCCGCGAGTCACCTGGAATTTGTTAGAAATGCAATTCTTGGACCTCACCCCGGATTTACTGAATCAGGATTTACTCCAGGGCAACCTGTTTTATAACAGGTCTTCCAGATGCTTCTGATGCATGCTCACGCTTTAAAAGCTCAGGCTTAATAATGGTAACTATTAACAGTTAGTACTTGAGGCTGCAGAGACGAGCAGTGGGCAGATCAGGAAAGGCTGACGGGCTAGTTAAGCACTAAGGTACCAGCAACACCCACAGGTAAGGCCTCCGACCTGCCGCAGTCCGAGATCTCCTTCCCTCCTGCCTCCACCCTCCTTCCTCCGCCGCCTAGAGCGCTCGCTGATTGTTGGGGTCTCTGGACAGTCACCGCCCACCCAATCGCGTCAACTGAGAGGGGCGGGGCCGGGCGCGGCGAGAGCGGCGCGTTTATTGGCTACAGACCATGGCGGGGCGGGGCGGGGCGGGGCTGCGCGTGCGCAGCGCCGGGACGCGCCCCTGGCGGCCGTTAAAAATGGCGACCGTCACCGAGCTGAAGGCTGGTGAGTGCGAGTGGGGGGCTTGCCAGGTGGAATGCAGCTGGTCCGCAGCCCGTGAAAAGGATGGGTCGAAAGGAGGGCGCGCGGAGAGGAGTCAGCCTTTCCGGGCGGTCTCTCTGCGGCGCCAGGGCCTGCGCAGCCGGCTGCTGTGGTGGCCGCTGTGCTAGGACCCTGGAGGGGACGGGTTGCACGGGGCAGTTTTTAAACCGGCTTCAAGCTGGAGCAGGAGTCGCAGAATCTGCAGGTGCCTGGGAGGTGTGCAGTCCTGCGCCTGGGGCCTCTGGCGCCTCTTTCTGGACCCGCCTTGGCGTGGACCGTCCACGCGAGGATCATGTATACAAGTCTCCACAACCATTCTAGGGGGTAGGCACGACCCTAAGCCATTTCTGCATCCTTGCAACCTGGGAGATGGGGCCCGGTTTTCCATCGGGAAAAACGGGGTGGGTAGAAAGTTGCCCGGCCTGGCCATTCTGCTGTCTTTGTGGGAAAAGTTCCGCAAAGGCGAGAGTCCTTAGGCTGATAACGTTTGTGCACCGTTAGTTCTGGCGCAGATGTCCAGACGCGAGTATTCATGATTATAATTGCCGGCGCTTGAGCCTTATACGCCAGGCCCGGCCCGGCCCCTGCGCTACGTACTTGATCCCACTGACAACCCCGTGCCCACTTCAGAGATGAGGAAGTTGGGGTGCTGCGAGGTGAAATAGCTCGCCCGCCCGAGATGATCCAGCCAGAAGGAGGCGGAGCGTAAGGACAGATAACGCTGCACCGGAGCTCAGGTCTTTTTTTTTTTTTAATTTATTTTATTGATTTTTTACAGAGAGGAAGGTAGAGGGATAGAGAGTTAGAAACATAGATGAGAGAGAAACATTGATCAGCTGCCTCCTGCACACTCCCTACTGGGGATGTGCCTGCAACCAAGGTACATGCCCTTGACCGGAGTGGAACCTGGGACCCTTCAGCCAGCAGGCTGATGCCCTATCCACTGAGCCAAACCAGCCAGGGCAGGAGCTCAGGTCTTGATGGGGCGTGGCACTGCCCCACTCGTGGAACCAGTTCCAGTTTTCAGGGGCCTGAAGTCAGTGATTCTCGGAGCTTTGGCAGGAGGGGCGGCATCTCTTGGAGGTGAATCAGTCTCGGTGGGCATGCATGTGTATTTGTGGCACTGGGCATGCCTTTCCCGCAAGAACAGCCTTCCTGGAAATCGGTGCACCCTCTCCCTGGGATGCACCTCACAGAATTGCACACAACTTCAGAGGCGTTATGCTTAGGGTTATACACCAGGTTATGAGCCCATTTCTTTCTTTTTTTAAAAAAAATATATTTTATTGATTTTTTACAGAGAGGAAGAGAGTCAGAAACATCAATGAGAGAGAAACATCGATCAGTTGCCTCCTGCACCCCGCCCCCCCCCCCCCAACTGGGGATGTGCCCGCAACCAAAGTACATGCCCTTGACCAGAATCAAACCTGGGACCCTTCAGTCCGCAGGCTGACGCTCTATCCACTGAGCCAAACCGGTCAGGGTGAGCCCGTTTCTGAAGTGGTTATGGCACAGTGTTTTAAGCACGATGGCAGAGGAAAGGCAAAATGATACGGGACCCTAGAAGAACTCTGTCTGAGTCGGGAATTGGGGGTGTCCGCACAGAGGTAGGGAGCCCTTTATGGTTTTTTTTTCTGCATGCCCCAGTTCTGAATATGCTTTGTGTCCGAGAGAAACTCAGTGAAAATGTGTTTGCCAATCACGTATGTTTTATGAGCTGTTGTTTTTTTAAGCATTTTCACATTTTCCCACCTCACTTGGTTCTGTCTCTGAGAAGCAGAATCTTGTTGGAGAGGCAACTGAGGCCCAAGGAGGCGATCAGCCCCGGAGGTGGTAGGGAGATATGCTAGGTTTCTTAACTCCAGCTTCATTCATTTCTCGGCTGAGTTTGAGGCTGTGCTGTGTGCTTACAGAGTAATTGGGACAAGATCCTCCTTGCCAGTGGGAAAAATATCTCTATGAAACTTCCAAAGATGGAATTAGAGAACAGGGGTTAGGTTACGATCCCAAGAATACGATAAGTTTGTACGTTCCTTTTATGGGCCTATTACAAAGTCTGATTTGGTGATAACTGTATGTACTTAACATGCCTGCACAAAAGTTTGAGAGGATGATTTTAAAATAAGGGTAAGAAAGGTTAAAGTCTAATCTAGATTGTATCTCTTTAATTATATGACCAGGTTTTTAAAAATACATATATATTTTTTATTGATTTCAGAGAAGAAGGGAGAGGGAGAAAAAGATAGAAACATCAGTGATGAGAGGGAATCATTAATTGGCTGCCTCCTGCATGCCCTACATTGGGGATTGAGCCCAAAACCCGGGCCAGCCAGGAGTCGAACCCGGGAATCAAACGGTGCCTGGTTCATAGGTCAACACTCAAACACAGCCATGCTGACCAGGCAAGGTTTTTGTTTTGTTGTTGTTGTTTAATATATTTCTTTATTGATTTCAGAGAGGAAGGGAGAGGGAGAGAGAGATAGAAACATCAATGAGAGAATCATTGATAGGCTGCTTCTTGCACGCCCCCTACTGGGGATAGAGCCCACAACCAGGGCATGTGCCCTTGGTCAGAATTGAACCTGGGACCCTTCAGTCCACAGGCCAATGCTCTATCCACTGAGCCAAACCGGCTAGGGCCAGGCAAGGTTTTTATTGTTATTTATCAAAGCTTTAAAAATACTTGTGTTCCTGGGCTCTCTTTATGAATTTTCATTATTGTTTACTTATTTGGTGCCTTTGACAGGGCACAGTACAGTATTAAACTATATTTATTACATCCAGTAGTATACAGCACTGTATTATAATGCTCCTAGGTAGCATTTATTGAGCTCTTACTTTGGTCTAGGCACTGTGGGTGAGATGTGTTGGTGCTCTGGAGTTCTTAGTTAGCTAGCCATTAGGGACAATTTGAAAAAAAAAAAAAGAAGGTTGTAGACCCCTGCAAGTGATGGTGCCAATTCAGCCCTATGCCTTTACTATCCATACTAATATTTATTGCTAAATTTCATTATCACAACTACTGATATTTGTTATAATGACCCTTGTTCATCAAGAAGTTAGGTTACATTGAGGATATATAGCCTTGATTTCTCAAGAGGGCAGTGATAAACTCTGTTAGATTTCTAACTAGGCTTAAAATTTCAAAATCCTTTTGTTTTAAGGAATTAATGCATAATTGTCTTTAAAAAACAAACAAAACAAAAAAGCCCTAACATAAAACCCACCTTTTCATTTAGAATGAGCCATTCCCCAAGAGTTCTGGATATCAAAGGTTTTTATACAAAAGACAGGGCACATTCCTTCCTTTTATGGGGTGTACTTATAATCTTTAATCATCTTTTTTCTGGACCAGAGGTTTTTAGGGACACGCAGAACCTGTCTGCAGTGATAAATACTCTAGAAAATATATGAGACACTGGAGGTTAAGTTCAGGTCCCAGTGTGCTGACTATAGTTCTATTCCCCCTTTTTTCCTCAACCAGGAATATGACAATGTTGGAAGAATAAACTTGAATTTGTTTAAATACATTAAAATAGTACATCATTGCAACTTGGGGACTTTATTTTTTATTACAAACATGGCTTGTGATAGCTAAGGTAATCATTGTTCAGTTCATCGCAGTGTTTAGATTGAAAGCTGTTGTTAGGCCATTTACCTTTTAAATCATTTTATTTAAAGTAAGCCTAAGAATGACAAAGTTTATTCTATAGTTGAAGCATTAATGTTTTATATTTAACAGTTTTAAAGGACACCTTGGAAAAAAGAGGAGTCTTAGGGCATTTAAAAGCGAGAATTCGAGCCGAAGTTTTCAAAGCCCTAGATGATGAAAGTGAACCCCGACCAACATTGTCTCATGAAAACCTTCTTATTAATGAATTAATCCGGGAGTATTTGGAATTCAACAAATATAAGTATACATCGTCTGTTCTCATAGCAGGTAAGAGGTATCATTAGTCATGTGAGGCAAAATCTTCTTCCCTTCCACCAATTCTAAGTATGTAGCCTGAAAATCTAATTCCATTACAAAACAGCGTCATCTGAGTGACTAGGACATAAAATCATCTGAGTGATTAGGACATATAAATCTACTTTTGCCCCACCTTGTACATACTTTAATTCCCTTAAGGCAGCGGTTCTCAACCTGTGGGTCGAGACCCCTTTGGCAGTTGAACGACTCTTTCACAGGGGTCGCCTAAGACCATCCTGCATATCAGATATTTACATTACGATTCATAACAGTAGCAACATTACAGTTATGAAGTAGCAACAAAAATAATTTTATGGTTGAGTCACAACATGAGGAACTGTATTTAAAGGGCCAGAAGGTTGAGAACCACTGCCTTAAGGTTTTTTGTGTATTTTTGTTTGCCTTTTTTAGAGAGGGAGGAAGGGACATTGATCAATTGCCTCCCAAACATGCCCCAATCGGGGATCAGACCCGAAACCTGGGTATGTGACCTGACCGGGAATCGAACCCACAATCTTTTGGTGTAGGAGACGATGCTCCAACCAGCTGACCCACATTTCCAGAGCTAATTCCCTTAAGGTTTAATCTATGCTTTAAAACTATTTCATGACTTAAAAATGTCCTCATCAAAGAAAAGAACTCATAAAGTAGATTTTTGGAAGAGAGAATGAATTCTTTGTGATGCCAGAACTTTCCATTACAGATCTTTTATTTAATATTAAACACGTCTTAATAAAAACTGATAATTTTTATTGGTTTCAGGAACTTTAATATCAGTATCTCCACTTTCCTTCCTTTGTTATAGATGTTTGGATAATACCATTAATACTCAGAAAAGAAGAACATTATGAAAATACCATTAATTACATGTCTTGGACTTGAGATTTCCTAGAGTGAAATATAGTGACAATAGTCAAGTTTCATATTAAATGCCTTGGCTTTTTTAAAAAATTGAGATATATGCAACATACAATATACTTTACTTTTTTTAGTATAAAGTTCTGTGGATTTTGCCAAGTGCATACAGTTGTGTAACTACCACCACAGTCACAATATAGAACATTTCCATCACCCCCAAAATTTTCTGTGCCCTTTGTAGTCAACTTCTTTACTTACTCCTTACCCCTAGCAACCACTGACCTGTTGTTATCTCTGCCTATCATTTGCCTTTTCCAGAATGTCCTATAAATAGAACCATATTGGATGTAGACTTTGGAGTTGGCTTCCTTTCACAGCATAATACTTTTGAGATTCAGCCATGTTGACTTTTTTCTTTCCCTGAATAGCATTCCATTGTGTCAGTTGATGGACATTTGGCAATTATGAATCTAGCTGTCATAAACATTCACAAAAGCTTTTTGTGTGAACATAGGTTTTACTCTCTGTTGGGTAAAGAGCTAAGAGTGGGATTGCTGGGTTGTGTGTTGTAAGTATATGTTTACCTGGATAAGAAACTGTTCAGCTATTTTGCTAGTGCCTGTACCATTTTTGCTCTCCTACCAACAAAGTATGAGGTTTCCAGTTGCCCTATATCCTTGCCAGCATTTAATATTCAGGTTAATTTTATTTTTAGAGTTATTGCCACCAAATGGATATTGGTACTGTCGTGTGTTGAATTCACAAAAACAGACTGCTGAAGCCTAGTATTGCAGAAACAGTATTTCCCTAACCAAAAATTAGATTAAAAATGAGTTTAGATGAAATCACCCGTATTAACCTATATATATTTAACAAAATATTTTGAAAGTCATAAAAGCATAAGTTGCATCTGCCATCATTATTTTCCAAAAATCTGAAAAACGTGTATATCTGGTAAGTATGTTTCTTAACAAAATTATGTTTGCTTTTTAGATTGATACTCAGTGTTTTTATGATTTTTTCCCCCTAGAATCTGGTCAACCTGTAGTTCCACTGGACCGGCAGTTTCTCATCCGAGAACTAAATGCATTTGAAGAATCAAAGGATAATACAATGTAAGAACTTATTTTTAAAATAAACTTTCAGATATTGTTGTATTGGAGTCACAATCTCATAGGGAGGTTTTATTTCATTTTAATCCAGCAGGTATTTATTTGGGTCTAGTGTTTGTCTAGCACTGCCCCAAATCCAAGGTATGCAGCAGTAAATGGGTCAGATGAGGTCTCTGCTTTCTGGAGCTAAAATTCCCCTGATTTCAGAGGACTGAATGGTCCTCCCCCTTCCTAAGGGGCACTCCTCTTGGCTTCTTGATCCATCCTTTTTTTCTTCTGATGCTTTTGCTCTATCAATCATTTTCTTCCTCAGATATAACTCATCCTCCCCATAGCTTTCTTCATTTCAATTTAGTAATGTACTCAGATTTCCCCTCTCCAAAAAAAAAACCTGTCAATGTCCAACCCCAAGCTACTGCTCAATCTCCGTTTTACCACTTAACTTAGTGAAAATCAACCCTCTGCTTTTATTATCCACTCTGTGGTCTTCCCTGCATCTTAAATTCTCCCCACACCATTTACAAAAAACTATGCTCTTAAAAAGAAGACCAACCACTTTCTAGTAGTTTCTTAGTTCTTTTCCTACTTCAGTGTTAATTAAACATTTTCTAGAGGATCCCTGAATGGGGGGGTGGGGGGTGGGGAATGCATATAGGCACCTGGGAACATAGCTCAAAGCAGTCTTTTCCTAGCAAGGAATTGCTCTGAAGTCTTACGTTTTCTCTTCCCAAAAATTCATTGAATTTTTTCATCCTACTTCATGGTGTAATTGTTTTACCATAAAAATATTTTAAATGACATACCAATTACAATGAACTTTCCCACAAATCTTTGTATGAAATGGTTCCAGGATCATATGCCACTTTTATTCTGTAGTTTGTACCAAGTCTCTCCTTGAGTTTCTGCAGCATTTTGTAATATTGATTTCACTCTTCCTTAAAACATTTTTTGTCATAAAAAATGTGGTGTTCTCAGTGTCTTTATTGGTTCCTTTGGGGTTCCTTTAAATTGTGGGCACTCCCCAAGTTTTGTCCTTTTCTTCTTGTCCCACTGCCCACTTTTCTAAGTATTCTTGAGTCTTTAATGATATCTCCATGCTGATGACTCACACAGTGAAGCCACAATGCTGTAATAACCTAGTCTTTAAAGTTGCAGAGTGCTGTTACTTAAACGAACTTGATTCATTACAAGTGAGTTTAGCCCACACTCAAGGGGAGGGCAGTTAGGCACCACCTTTTGAAGGGAAGGGAATGTCATAATTATTTTTTAAAATTTTGTTTTATTGCTTAAAGTATTACAAAGAGTATTACATATGTCTCCTTTTTTTCCCCCCTCTTGACATTCCCTCGGCCTCCCCTACCCCCCAGTGTCTTGTGTCCATTGGGAATGTCATAATTTAAACCATCACACCTACTAATAAGTAAATAGATATCTAAAAAAACTCAATCCATTACATTTTGTTTTCAATTAGGAGATTGGAAATGAAGGAAAACATTTGTTGTACCTCTGTTGTCAGCAGGGCAGCTTCTGTTTGTGCAAGAGCACGAATATAAATCCCAGGCAGCATATTGAAAAGAGTATGGGACTTGGGTTCAGGTGTAAAGTTTGTTTATTTATTAGCTGAGGGATTTCTAGAAAATTCATTTTGAGCTGTGGTTTTCTCATAAGTTGGGTATGATGATTATGACATCACAAGGTGAGGGTAAACTGAAAAGAGGCAGAAGTGTTTTGTAAACTCAAGTAGCTTTTTAAATATTAGTTCTTACCCAACTCCCACATAGCTGACATTTACATATCATTTAATATGTGCTAGGCACAGTTCTAAACACTTGACATTTATTGACTCATTTGATCCATAATAACCCTATGAGGTAGGGTTTACACTTACCCTAACTTACAGAGAAGGAAACATTCATGAGGCTGGGACATTAAGACTCTTGCTGCCTGACTGGTTGGCTTAGTGGTTGAGCGTCAGCCTATGAACCAGGAGGTCACAGTTCGATTCCCAGTCAGGGCACATGCCCGGGTTGCAGGCTCAATCCCCAGTAGGGGTTGTGCAGGAGGCAGCCAATCGACGATTCTCTCTCATCATTGATGTTTCTATCTCTCTCTCTCCCTCTTCCTTCTCTGAAATCAATTTTAAAAAAAATCTTGCTGAGATCAAATGGCAAAGGCAATTTAAAACCCGGCAGTGTGTCTCTTGGGACATAAAACCTTCTCCAGGCAAGGATTATTAATGCAATAAGTGTTTATTGAATACCTATTGTGTATTGGTCAGTATTAGGTACTGAAAAATTTTATGCTAGATTTTGGAGTTTACAAGCCGAATTCCTCCTGTGTATTGATTGAAATTGTATTTCAGTTTAGATGCGATTTAAGGTGTTAACATTTTTTCCCTGGGTTTTAAAATCATCTTTAGAGTAAAATAGTACTTTTAAATTTAAAAAAGCATGAACAGTTTACAATTTGTATAATAACCATGCAACCTTATTTTATAAGTCTAGTGAATTACTTGGCTGTTTTAGTGTCAGAGGCTACCTTTTAAAGCGTAGATGTTTTAAGCTTTTTCTATTCATGCAAATTTAATTGATTTTGGTTTTCTTCCTGCTATAGACCTCTTTTATATGGGATTTTAGCTCACTTCTTGCATGGAACTAAGGATGGCATCCAACATACATTTCTGAAAGGATCTTCACTTCAGCCTCTAAACGCAAATCCTGGTAGACAACCTAGTGGAAGAGAGCAAATGGGTATGAGCTTTCTGAGATTTATCATGTAGCTGTTAGCAAGGATATTGCCTTCTTATATATTTTTATCTTTGGAATAGATTTTCCCAAGCTTTTGAGTCATAGTTTAATTCCACTTATATTTAATATGGTTTTAACCCATGTTGTTTATCCTCCAAAAAAAAACCAAAAAGTTTTTTGGAAAGAGAATCTTGGGGGAAGGCGGGTGGATGACTGGACAAAGTTTTTAGGTATAATTTCTCTATAGAATTTCATATAAATTTGTACTTTCTGGAGCAGCTTAGTTCTTAGCATACTGAATAAATAGCTTTCTATAGAATCATCATGTGTTTTCCCACCTAAGACTAAAAAGAGGCAAACATGTTGAATACAGATAGAGAAGTCACAGGTTTACTATGTGTCCTTTGCATTTTCAGGATACTTTTTGTGGAACAGTGGTAGGTATCTACAAATAAAATCTTAGGAGAATAGCCCATATTTCTTTCAGGATGCACACTCTTTAAATGAGCTTGTTTTTTTTTATTAAATCAGCAGTAGGACCTCAATTTGATAATCTGAACTAAATGGTTTAGAGCTCACTGTGCACTGTGGCTTACTGTGAGAGAGAGTTGATTTCTATTTTTAAAAAGGTCAGGTGGGCCTGACCAGTGCTGCTCAGTGGTTGATTGTTGACCCATGAATCAGGAGGTCACAGTTCTATTCCTGGTCAGGGCGCATGCCTGGTCAGGGCACATGCCCTCAATTCCTAGTAGGGGGCATGCAGGAAGCAGCCAATCAGTAATTCTCTCTCACCATTAATGTTTCTATCTCTCTCTTCCTCTATCTTCTTCTCTCTAAAACCAATACAAACATTAAAAAACAAATTAAAAAATAAAGGTCAGGTGGGTTTCAGACAGCTGATTATCAAGACAAATATAAATATTGAATGTTGAAATAAACTTTTAGTAAACATTTTAGATGTGAATTGCCTTTTGTTGTTTTCCTAAACTTCTATGAGCAATATTGATTATATCTATCTATCTATCTATATATATATACTAGAGGCCTGGTGCACAAAAACTCAGGGGCGTCTCTCAGCCCAGCCTACACATCAAGGGAGCCCTTGGGTAGGGTCCAGTCTGATCGCAGCATGGCTCCGGCTTCCCAGAGCCTGCAGGCAGAGGGAGGGACCACGAGGCCAGTCCAATAGCAGCATGGCTCTGGTTCCCCAGAGCCTATGGGAGAGGGGAGGGACCAAGAGGCCAGTTCGAGGCAGCATGGCTCTGGTTCCACAAAGCCTGGGGGCAGGGGGTAGGGACCAAGATTCCCAGATCGCAGCATGGCTCTGGTTCCCCGGAGCCTGCGGGGGAGGGGAGGGACCCAAAGGCTAATCTGATGGCAGCATGGCTCTGTCCCCACAGTTCCCTCCCACCACTGTGCCGCAGGTGGCCGGGACCCAGACTGATGCCCACCACGCTGGCCGGGACCCAGACCAACTCCCGAGCGCTGACTGAAACCCAGACTCAATCCCGTCGCAGCAGCCAGGACCCTAGTCGCTGTTCAGTCATCCGTCTGGTTGTTTAGGTCGTGACAGCCCCTGGCTTTTTATATATTAGGATATATAAAACTCTAAGCAACCAGTCGACCAATCGACCATTTGACCGGTCACTATGACATGCACTGACCACCAGGGGGCAGATGCTCAACGCAGGAGCTGCCCCCTGTTGGTCAGTGCACTCCCACAGCAGAAGCACCGCTCAGCTGACCGCTGGGCACCAGACGCTGGGTTCATGGCTACAGCCTTTCCCGCCTTCGCACAGTGCTACCGGTTGCTGCGGCAGGCACAGTGAGGCCAGGATGAGCGGGAGCAGCACAGCGCCCGGCCAGGGCTCGGGCTCCTCCCCAGCCGCCTGCCACTTTGCGTACTACTACATCCCTCATACCAGCAGTCCAACATCCCCTGAGGGGTCCCAGATTGCGAGAGGGCACAGGCTAGGCTGAGGGACCCCACCCGTGCACGAGTCTGTGCACCGGGCCTCTAGTGTTAAATATTAGCTTAAGATGTGAAAGCTGGTGGCCTTTTTGAGGTTATTTCTGACTTCACTAGGACTTATTTTCCTATATATCTTAGAAGATTTCTGAGCTGATGGAACTTTGGAAAAGAAATCATTCCCAGCTACTAATTTATATTAGAGAAAACCAAGACTAAGAGGTGAATGACTCATTTAATGCCTGTAGCTGATCATTTTTAGCAGCATCAGCACCTCTGATTGCCATTCCTGTACACTTCATCATTTAAAGAACATGGGGTTTTCCTAGTTCCCTTTTCAGGGATTGGATAAGGAACTGCTTTTTAACAGGTACTTAAAAACCAAAACAAAACACAAGCACATGAGTAAATCTCTAAACATTCAAATAATATAACTTAACATGCCCTTTAATCTCTTCCCTCCTGCCTCTCCCTAACTCCCCAATTACCCTCTCTTCTATAGAGGTTAACTCCATTAGCAACTTGGTGGGTGTCCTTCAGGACTCATTTCTGTGTATTCAAGTACTACTGATATGCACTAAAATTGGAACAATACAGAGAGGAGTAGCATGGCTCCTGTGCAAAGATGACACGCAATTTCGTGAAACGTTAACATATTTTTGTTATCCTTTAGATATGAGGGAGAAATAAAGGCTTTTCCAGACAAACAAAAGCTGAGGGAGTTTATCACCACAAGACCTGCATGACAAGAAATGAAAGGAATTCTTTCTTCTACATGAAACAGAAAGATAAAAGTATACAAAATTTTGAGTAAGATGACAAACAGAAGCAGGAAATTGCAACTCTATTTCAGAATAGGGTATTAAACACTTAATTATAACATAAAGGTTAAGGGGGAGGCATTATTTTAAAAAGCCCTTTGTGCTCTGTAGTTTCCCTGACTGCTCTGGGATTCCAGTGGCAAGTTCTCTCTGTTCCAAACCTCCCTCCTTCGGTTGTATATAAAAACAATGTTACTAACAGTTAATATTATGAGAATTTTACACAACTTCCAAATAGCAGCATCAAAGAAAAACAGGCACTGGATAGAAAATCTGCAGGAATTCAGGCAAGGAATTGATATCTTTTGTCTGGGAGGAGATATACGTGGTTAGAGACAGGAGTAAAGAAATTGACTTTGTAACCCTTTTATTTTCCTTTTGAAATTTGAGCCATGCATTACCACATTAGTATTTAAAAAATAATTAAACTTTAAAATACAGGAGTGGGCAAAAGTAGGTAAGAACTCTGTGCCAAAGTGTGTTTGAGTATAACAAGTAGACTACAAGAATGTGTAAATGATGAAGGCTGGCAATTTAAGCACCTACGAGATTGTTCCTAAGTGCACTGTGTCATCATAACATTCTTTTGAGTTAAGAAAGCTATGCAATAATCATAACCTGCATGTCTTTTTCCATATGAACATGTAAACCTACTTTTGCCAACCCCTATATGCACTGTTAACTATATATATTATTCTATAATTTGCATTTTTGTCAATATATGTAGATCTACTTCCCTCTCATTTTTAACTTTTTGTAGTATTCCATAGTGTGGCTAATCACTCTTTACTGATGTACTTTTACTGTTTTTTATTTTTTGCTTTTACAGTATTGCAGTGTAGCAATATTTCTTTCTTCACACAGGTATTTCTCATCTGGATACCTAGAAGTAGAATTGCTGGTTCAAAGCATATGTGCATTAAAAATAATCTAATATTGTCTAATTTTCCTCCAAAAAGGCTTTAACAGTTTATGCTCACCAAGAATAAATAGCAATACTAGTTTCTCAGTTTCATTGTTACCAGTGGATATTGTACACATTAACACTTGTTACCACAGCAAACCCATGACATTTGTATTTTCAGTCCAATGAGGAAAAATAGCCTCTTGAGAAATAACTTTTGTGATTTTTAAGCGTTTTATAATCATTCTCTTTAATATGGCTAATGACTAATAAGAAAGTTAGAAGTAGAGTATTTCTTACCTCAGTTCTCCTGAGATGAAGGTCATGGATTAACTACTGGTAGCCTATACACAGTGGGAAGGGTGGGCTGGGGAGGGGTCCTTTCTGTATAAAGTGCCAGAGACATCAGAGTCAAGTTCTAGTCAGTGAAGCTTTGGTGCCTATTCTGTGGAAAGCTCTGTGGAAGACTCAGAAATGAGGATGACTGTTGAACCGATAGAATAGTGAATTGGCTAATTATTTTTCTTGATCACAAAAAATTTTCTTAGCCTCTTTATGTAATGACTTGTAAATTGTCAGCCAAAACTGCATTATGTAGCCCTGGCCAGTGTGGCTCAGTTGGTTGGAGCATCATCCCATGCACCTGAAGGGCACATGCCTGGGTTGTGGGTTTGATCTCGGGTCAGGCATGTAGGAGGGGCAATCTTTCTCACCTCTCTCTTGCTCTCTCTTCCTCTCTCTCTTAAATTAATTAATAAAAAAACACCCACAGTACTGCATTATGTTTCAGTAACATGTTTAAGCATTCCATTTCTTTTCTCAACTCTAGCTTACTGTTTAAAGGATACATGTTTTATTTTACAACATGGACAAGATTATGAAGATGTTAAAATACTTATTCTTCAGATTACAATACCTTATCTTTATACAAGTTCATCCAGTTGAAATGTAAAACAGTAAACTTAAATTCTCTTTTATTTGAAAATAAGTCAAAGCATGCCAGCATGAAAGCACTTCTTTTATCAAAGCTTTCAAAGTGCTGGAAAAAACGAAGAGGATGTATATAGACACACTTACCTTTGAAATAGTGCTGTTGATATTAATACTTGTCATATTGGAGGCAAAGTAGTAGTTGTTGCTGTACATAAAAGACCAGATCCTTTATAATCTGTAAAGTCATTATCAACTCAGCTTTATAACATCTATGAAGAAGTACGTGAAAAACATACTTCATTTTTTAATAATGTTTTTATAGAAAACCAAAAAGCATATGTCCTAAAGATAGTATTAATTTTGTTTAGTCCAATAAAGTTGCCTAAAATTGAAGGAGATTGTTTTTTATCTGTGATCCAGATCTGTAGTAGTATTTGCATTATTTCTAAGAGTGATCAGCTGTGGACTAACTAATAAGACTGTGTGTACAATCAAATTGTCTTTAGAATTAGAATATCTAATATATGTTTTTGGTGCTAAAATTGCATGTTTCTAACAATTTGTCTAAATTTGTATTTTCTCATGTGATCAAAATATTTCAGAATATCTTTTTAAAAAGGTTGTATTTTTTCTGTTGTAAAAAGTATTTGATGAATTGGTGGGGGGAGGTGTCACATTTTCCTAGGGATTTCGTTTGTGCATTGTGTTTTTGTCTACATTGGGTATTAAGTTTTTAATTTATGTTATTTATTTATATATCTTTTAAAATATATTTTTATTGATTTCAAAGAGGAAGGGGAGGAAGAGAGAGATAGAAACATCAATGATGGGAGAGAATCATTGATTGGCTGCCTTCTGCACGCCTCCCACTGGGGATTGAGCCTGCAACCGGGCATGTGCCCTTGACCGGAATCAAACCCAGGACCTTTCAGTCCGCAGGCGGATGCTCTATCCACTGAGCCAAACCGGTTACGGTGATTGGGTTTTAAGTTTTTTAGGTTCTTTTAATCTAGAACACTTCTGCCCTCTCCTCTTTTCCCCCCCATGACAAAAGAAACTGAGCAGTGACTAGAGCCTCTTCTTCACTATGGCGGGAGCACAGTGGGTGCTCATAGAGGCTCTGGGCTCCTCTGAACTCTCATGGAACTTTATTGTTTTGGTTTTGGCTGAAGAACTTTTTCTACAGATTCTTGGATAGTTTTCTGATGTGCGTAGGAAAATGTAACTTGTGCTAGTTTTCTTCTTGTCACAAGAGGGTGCTGCTGGGAGACATGCCTATTTGAAGAAAGGTGGTTTTTCTTTTTGATTGAAGAGCTTTAACATCCCTCAAAATGCTAAACACCCTGGCCTTTCTTGTGAATTCTGTTCCTTACATATAACATAAGAGAAGTTTGTAGCTACTTACCATGGGTTTACTCCAGGGGGTATTCTATTCACTTTTTAAAAAAGTTAATAAGCTTTTTTGAATAATTAGAGTTCCTAGTACAAAACATTTCTGATTTTTTTCAATAGTGTTTAAAAGGTTGTACTTTTTTTTCCCATTGTCCTAAGCTGTCCAAAGAATGCATACAAGTTTAAATATATAACTTCCTGAAATATATGTAACTGTGTCTGCCTACAGCTTATTTTAACTTGGGGTAAGCATTGATACTCATTTCTGTTAATTTCAGATGACCATCTAATAAAAGAGAAGGGGAAAAATACTAATGTTGAAGATCTTCATATTTCTCAAAACGTGAAGAGATGACATTTCCATTTGGGGCATCTTTTATCTTAAAATTGTATGTATTAAATCATTTATTTTCTCATTGCCAAAATGCATCACTAATATTTGTACTTTGTAGAAATTTGAGTTTCTGCAAAACACTTAGTCTTTCATGCTTTACTGTATTTGTGAATAAAAGCTAACTCTGTCATCAAGGCTATTGGATTTGACTTGAAAGAAAATGTATTGTTTTTAGGATATATTTTAAAGGTTCTTAGATGTAAGAAATGAAAGGGAGAAATGAATGTTAGTACCCTATACATTCTTCTAAAAAAAAAAAATACAGGTCTTTATAGCCATATCATCTGCTCTTTAGCATGTACATTAATTACATTTCCTTCAGGCTGGAATTATGTGAGTTTATAGAAAAAAAATTTTAAGAAGAGAGCACTAACGTCAAGAAAAAAAACTATAATTTTTATAAAGTTTGATTTTTTTGATTAGCTGTTTTTCAAATAGCTATTTATAATTAGATTAAAATATCAGAATTGCTATCTAAAATTGAACTTTTAAACTAGGTAACAATGTACTTTTTCTTTCCTTAGATCATTTTGGCTTCTACTGGAAGATTTAATTAAAATCTAGAGGGGGAACTAATTCTTTTAATTTTGCTGTAAGTAAAACAAAGAGTTTATTTGATTACATGAAGAATGTGGAATCAGCATGAAGAGACAGGCTTTAGGAGAAAACCAGAAAGTACCTTTTAAAAGATGGCATTGTCTAACCTCCATGTGGCCTTCAGTTGTGCAATTATAAGACGAGCTATGAAAGGGCCAACCCCTAATTATTTGGGCCCTGAAAGTCTTATTAAATGTCAATTTTTATTCTTCGGATAGAAAAACAGTAAGAGCTATCCTAGTGCTATTTCTAAAATGCTGCTTTGATATTTATTAAGATATTTTTATAATGTGGAATCTACAGATTGATTTCACTGAAATCTGTTACAGTAGACAGCACCTGACTGGCAAAAGTCATTGATATATTCAGAGCACAACTGCATTGTCACTGTATACTGACAACATTTAGCTTAAACATCTCCCACAGGGAAAGTGATAAGGGCTTAATTGGCAAAACTGGCCTCTGGAAATTATTGAAACTTCATAATATATTTGGTACTAGTCAGTGTTTAGTCCTTACAGATTAACCAGGAATTTTTATCTGAATACAGAAAATTATTAAAGAAATCCCCTTAAACCATACAAGTCAAAGGATTTTAAGAATCCCTATTGGTGGCCTAAAGTTACATATATAGGTATAGAAATACTGTAAGGTCATTTTAATTTTTTAAAAATATGTTTTTATTGATTTTTAGTTAGAGGGGAAGGGAGAGAGAGAGAAAGATAGAAACATCGATGAGAGAAAAACATCTATCAGCTGCCTTCCGCACACCCCCCTACCGGGGATTGAGCCTCCAACCTGGGCATGTGCCCTGATTGGAAGTGTGACCTCCTGGTTCATGGGTCGATGCTCAATCCATTGAGACACACCAGCCGGGCTCATTTCCATTTTTTAAGTGAAATCTGTAGTATCTGATTATAATTGTGAATTATAATGTATGTGGGACTATAAATATCTGAATTTTTCTCAGAGGATTTGGTTTACATACAAAGATGTTAGCAGAGACACTAAGTTTATCTCAGGAATTGCAATCATCATAAAGAACTAGATTAAGAAAAAATGCTGGAGTTTAGCATTTTAGATACTGATGTAAAATTATCAAAATAGGAGCTAAATGGAATTGTCACATGTAGTTCATTGTGTATTTATATGCATTATTCTGTAACTTGTTTGTACCTAGGCAACTTTTATACTTTCGATGTATCATTTAATAAAAAAAAAAATTAAACAACTCACATGTGTGCAAAGGGTGTTTGTGTGACTGTTCTGTCACCAGAGATGTAGACCAGAACGTGGTGAAGGCTCTCCAGGCCTTCCTTTGGGATCTCCAGCAACCTGGTTGTTAGCAGATGGAGGGCAAGGTTGACGATGTACGTGCACTTGGCACCAGCCTTCTCACCTTGGAACAATACCTCTTCATAGGTGGCAGTGGTGGGGGGATAAACCAGTATTATATGAAATGTTAAGAGTCTTATTTAAGAAGAAGAAGAAAAGATTTAAAATATGAACAATAAAATGGCAATAAATACGTATCTATCAACAATTGAATCTACAAACAAAATGAACAAGCAGAACAGACGCATAGATACAGAGAACTTTTTGTTGGTTGCCAGATGGGAAGGGGGATAGAGGGACTGGGCAAAAAAGGTAAAGGGATTAAGAAGTGCATATTGGTTGTTACAGAATAGTCACGGGGATGTCAAGAACAGGATAGGGAATATGTATATAGTCAATATTCTGATAACTGGGCGTGGTGTTGGATGGGTATGAGATTTATTGAGATGATCACATACTGTTATATAATATCTGGTCACTGGGGTGTACAAAAATAATAAATAAATACAAATAAGTAAAATAGCCAGTAAATGGCAGGGCCATACATGGTTTTGTTCAGTATTACATTTTTATGTTTGGAAAAGAAAAAAACACCTATTTTCAAAATACTATGAGATTTTTATGATTATCCACAAAGGAGGATCTTGAGCTAAGAAAATCTGCTCTAGAAATTTCTGTACTCAGGATTTTTAACACTGTCAACTAATTTATAATCCAGTAATTTAAAAAGATAAATGGGCTGAGACATTTAAAAAATAAAGGAAAGACAAATATAAATACAGAGGACCCATCAAATTGTTCTCAAACTAAATTCATAAACTAAATTAGTATGTCATTGTTGGGGGTTCCCGTGGGAATGTTGGGAGCTGTATCTTCCAGAAATGTAGGCAAAATGTTGGATTTACACAAAAATAGTGTGCAGATTGGGACTAAAGAGGGATTTAGGAAAAGGGGAAATTTAAAACTTGGGCAATCAAAGCAGGAGCCGAGTGGCTTTTGAAGATGATAAATTAAGCTTAGCGTATATGTTTGCATAGAATAAACTAATAGGTTTATAATTATGTGCAAGAACACATTTGTATATGACTCACATGCCTGTATGATTATGTAAAATCTGATGTGTTCTTTTAACCTAAAGCCAAGTGTACATGAAGGATTAATATTTGTGAGACTATGCCTTTAAAGGCATTTGGGACAATGCTTCCCAGCCACTTGGTATTTTATTTTTGTAATAACTTCTGCAAGGATTGCATGGCCTTCTTTAAGTTATTTTTAAAATGAAAGAGGTAAAACTACCTTTTTAAAACAAAATAGACTTTTTTAGAGCAGTTTTAGATTCACAGCAAAATTGAGAGGAAGATACAGATTTCCCATATACCTGGGTTCCCTCCCTCCCCTAACGTGTATAGCTTCCCCCATCAACATCCTCTACCAGAAGGGTATATTTCTTACAATTATCAACTTACATTGACACATCATTATTACCCGAAGTCTATAGTTTACATCAGTGTTCACTCGTGGTGGTGTACATTTTATGGGTTTGAACAAATGTATAATGCCATGTATCAACCATTATGAGTAATTTCATTGTCCTAAACATCTCTTCGTTCTGCTTATTCATCCTTCCTTCCCCTCCAACCCCTGACAACCACTGATCTTTGTATGGTCTCCATAGTTTTGCCTTTTCTAGAATGTCAGATGTTTGAAATCATACAATATGGAGCCTTTTCGGACTGGCTTCTTTCACGTAATCCTATGCATTTAAGATCCCTCCATGCCTTTCCATGGTTCGATAGCTCATTTATTTTTAGTGCCAAATGACATTCCATCATCTGAACATACCACAGTTTATCCATTCACCTACTGAAGGACATCTTGATTGTTTCCAAGTTTGGGCAATTGCGAAGAAAGTGGCTGTTAACCTCTGTGTGCAGGTTTTAGTATGGACATAAGTTTCCAACTCATTTGGATAAATTCTAAAGAACATAATTTGCTGGGTCATATGGCAAGACTATCTTGAGTTTTGTAAGGAACTGTAAAACTACTTATATTGAGAATCTTAGGACCCTTCCTGATAGAGGTAGAGAATCTGGAGTTACTAGGACACCAGCATTGGAAATTGGTGAGGAAGGAAAGAGCATTGCAGGCTACTGGGTGAGGTAGCCTTGTACCTGGAGAAGCGTGGGGGCTGTCGTGGGTGAAACAGAAGTGCTTCTGTGCAAGAGAAGAAGCCGAACAGTTCTGCTGGTGAGGAATGAGGCCCCTTTATTCACAGGGAGGCAGAGTTGTGTGTAGATCTTGAGCTGGATGATTTGAGGGCTGATACACTTTTAAATGATTACATTGTGAAGCACGTGCAGGAGTAAACCATGCTTGGACCCAATCTTTGAAAATATTAAAAACTAGAGGGGATGATACTTTGAAGCTTTTTTAAGCCAGTGGCAAATACAAAGCTATTTGGTAAAAAGACTCCAGGAGAAAAATTTCTCCTCTGCCATCTTGTTTCCTGAGTTCATGGAAAGTCCCAGGACATGGCACCTCACAGAAAAGACACGCCAAGGAACCATACTTGACAGTTCTTGGCTGAAATAACATTTTAGAAAAGATAACTTTTTTGTTTCCCTCAATCTTAACTGGATTTTTGAGCTATGAGAAATAAAATGGAGGTATCTGATTTAATTATTATTATAAAAATGCACTTTAAAAGAATCCTCACATGAGGATATGTTCATTGATTTTTAGAGAGGAGGCGGGAGAGAGAAATATCAATGTGAGACAGACACTGATCAGTTGCCTCCTGTACTCGCCCCAGCTGGGGTTGAAACCTGCAACCTAGGTATGTGCTCTGACTGGGAATTGAACTCAAAACCCTTTGGTGTATGGGACGACGCTCCAACCGTTAGGCCAGGGATAACAAGGCACTTTTGAAAATCCAAACGTCTGAGCTGCTGCGTTGGACAGATACTTATTGAATGACTGTACATGCACATACTGTTCCTGAGTACCTGTAGCATTTCCCAGAAAACAGGCTCAGAGAGGTTCACTGACCATCCTGAAGTTGCCTGGCTGGTGGTTAGCAGATCATGAGTTAAAAACCTCAGACTGCATCAGACAGATGGGGTTTGAATTCCTGCTCCACCACTAACTAGCTGTGCTGCCTTAGCTGGTTAAATCACCAAACCTGGGTTCTCAACAGCAAAATAGGAGTGTGGAGGATTTTTTAAAGTACCTACTTGATAGGGTTGTTATAAAGACTAAGTGAGATAATGCAGTAGAATTCAGTGTTTGGTTACCAATTTCTTTAAGGAATCAAATGCAATCCCTTTGAAATGCCTCTGGGAAAAATGCCACTTCATACCATGAGGCCAGCAAGTTTGATTCTGACAGCCTGCTCTGGACTATCTTTGCAAACAGGGGAGGGTAGTGATCAACTTAGTTCCCCCTTCCTTTCTTCCCTGCTCACAGCATTTCTGTGCTCACGCAGGGACAATTTCCATTCCTTTTACAGCCTAGACATTAAAAAGCACGTGGGGAAGCAGCCCATTCATCATTTTCTGAAGAACTTTATCCCTCACTTCCCCAGCCAACTGAATACTGCCTCTGTCTTGACTCTTTGATTTAGGCCCATTTGTGGGCAGGGGACTGGGCTTGGGTGTTTTGGGGGGTGAAGACCAGGGGAGCTGGATGCTGGCAGGATGAGGAAGGGACCAAGAGGGACTGGAAGCCTGTAGGCAAATACTGGGGCAGGACAGACTCTCACTCACTATGTCCCCAAGGCCTGGTGCCACTCTACTTGGTTTCAGGTTTGTTGAGAATAATAGCAACTAACAGGAAGCAATGTAGTGTGTTCATTTTACCTGGTCTTCTCAAGGACTGTTTACAAATAGCCAGGAGTAGCTGATGTCCTTCCCATTTAACAGGTAGGGAAACAGACACAGGGTTCAAGTTCCTTGCTGGAGTCGCCGCTAAAAATTGGCACTGGCAGATTCAAACTCAACTCTTCTGGGCAGGTCCCTTTAGAATCTCTCTGGAGGTGAATCACGGCAATCGTGGGCTCCAGTCCCAGTGAGAGCTGCGCCACTCCTCTGGGACCTCAGTTTTCTCACCTGCAAAATGGGGGTATTAATAAAGTGTGCCCCCCCCTCCCCCATTACCTGACCTGTTTAGCTGGGGAGGGTTTGTGGAATAAGACGGGGCATATGCCAAGCACAGAGCCTTCGAAAGGGTCTTCAACTCCTTTAACCCTCTCCCCAATCCTTCTGGCTGGAAGTAGCTGGGACCCGCGTGGGACTGGGGCTCCGCGTCAAGGAGACGGGTCTCCTTCCCACCCCGCCAAGCGCTGCCAGGAGGTCTTGAGTGTGTTGCAGGGTGCGTACCAGGTGAGCTTGATGGAGAGGATGGGGACGGGACCAAGAGGGTCTGCGATGCAGAACTCTCAGAACTCTCATGCGCGGCCCCTCCCGCGCGCGACCCGCGGCTCCGGAGGCCGCTCGGCACCATATTTAGTCAGGGGGAGCGGGCAGCCCCGGGCTGGTATGCGGCGCTGGGAATTCCGCAGGAAGGAGCCCGCGCCTGCCCTTTTTGGGTTGTCTCCCGCCCGGCGCCCCCCGCCCGCGCCGCACTCACTCGGGGAGGGAGGACCAGCTGGACCGGGAACCTCGGAGTCCGTGCCGAGCGGGGAGCGGGGCGACCGGGCTGCCCGCGGGTCCCCGGCCTGGCGCGGGGCCAGCCCACCGCCTGGGCTTCCTTTTATGGCCTGTGTGCGTGCGTGTGACCGAGGGAGCGAGACCCGGGAAGACGGAGAGCCGGGCAGAGGGAGAGAGACTGGAGCCAGAGACACAGAGACCAGAGAGGGTGAGACCTACAGGAGAGACACAGAGACAGTGAGACCTACAGGAGAGACACAGAGACCAGAGGCATAAGAGAGGCAGTAAGACAGCGATGGACAGTGACAGTTGTACACACAGAGCGACAAAAAGGCAGAAGGCAGAAAGAAACCGCGATGGGGAGAGACAGTTTCAGACAATGAGGAGATGGAGAGAGGTGGGGGGAGAGATAGAGAGAGAAGGGATTGGTAGAGGCACTAGGGGGAGAGGGACAGGGAGTCAAATTTTAGGCAAGAATCTGCAAGAATTTCCTGGGAGGGATAGAAGCCTCTGCGAGGGCGGGGCCCCGCCCGCATTCCCTTGGCAGCCTGACGTGCACCTTGCAAATCACAGCACGTAGTGACCACACACGTTTCCGCCGCGGACACGGCTCAGAGGAGGGAACTGACCTGCCTGAGGCCACAGAGGCGGCGAATGGAGCGCCCCGGGGCCTCAACCGACAACAGTGGGGTTTCTTTTTCTTGTGGGTGGAGGTGGGGATGGCAAGTTGGGAAAAGTAAAAACTTCCCCTTCCCGCACAATTCCCAGCAGTCCGGGGGCTCCTGCCTTGCACTTTGCAAAGTTCAAAAAAATCCCCTTTTCTACCCTTTAGGCAACACGGCCGGCTCCCTTTCCAGACAGCGGGAGGCGAATAAAACAGGGAGTGGGGGCGGGGACCTATCAACTCGACCCCCCGCCCCCCGCCCGGGGGTGGGAGTAGGGAAGCGGTTAGAGCCCCTTAGGCTGAAACTGAATCGGGGAAGCAATTCTTAAGCATCCCCCATAGACCTTGGCCACTCGACCCCTTTCTCTAGGGACCCGGAGTCTCGGGGACTGTCGGGGATCCGGGGGTGAGACACCTGCTCCAACACTTCAGCAGGTGCCCTTGCTTGGAGCCTCCGCCTTGGCCCCTGCGCGACCGTCCCAGGTGCGCCCTTCTGCCGGCGCCCCAGGTGCGCCCAAGAGCCTGGACCAAAAGCCCGCTTCTCTGGCCCTGCAGGGGGCGCTGCGGAGGGAGCAGTGCGGGACCCTCCCCCACCCCGCCCTCCTGGGCGGCCTCCCCCTTTCCACCCGCGGGCAGCTCCGGGTCTATAAAGAGAGGCGTCTTGGGCGAGTTGGGAGATTTGGACGCCCCTGCCTGGGAGGTGTGCCAGATCTGAGCTCTCCATCCAGTTTCTTCTCCGTTATCCCCCCAGTGGGAGATCTGTAAGTAGTGTGGCCTGGTGGGGGGAAGGGGAACTGGGTCTGCGCTTTAAGGGTCCTCCAGGGGCTGGGGCGCAGTAAGGTGTATCCGTTGCCCTCCTCTTCAGGACTATGGTGAGAGGGTGGGGGCTCACCATTTTTATTTCTCTCTGCCCTATCACCTTAGATTTCCCCCAAACCGGCAATGATTAGTAGCACTTTGGAGGTACTTATGAAAGACAACAGACAATGCCTGGGCCCCCCTCCAGTGACACTAGAATCTCCAGAAAAACTTAAAAAGTAAAAAGGGTCCCAGCTGATTCTTGCTCTGAGGCAAATCTGGAAGATGTGCTTCCTTACAAATCTCAGAGGTCCAGCCTCGGAGGCCAGGCTTCTAACTTTTCGTCTAGGCACAAAAAGAGTGCAGTGGACGTTCCTGAAGGGCCATTCCTGTCACATAGTCACGCCAAGTTCACTGCACCTGGATTTGGAAGCACTGCTAGGTTCTGCTGATGAGGCATTAACTCAGTTAAAAACACATGGGCACATTCTCCCAGAGAGGGCAGTATTTTATCATCAGTCCAGAGGCTGTGCTTGTTGATAACCCGGGAGAAATAGGCTGGTTATGATCCAGTTCATTTATTAGAGCCCAGCCCAGTTTTCTTCCAGATCCCCTTCCTCCAAATTTTAAAAAATTCATCCAGGTTGATCCCAGGGACCTCAAATGCCTAGACCGCTGCCAAAGTCCGCCTTTGCCTCCATGACCTGCAGGTGCATTAAATAAGATTGCACCAGGGCTTTCTGCAGAGCAGCCCGTGCGAACTGACTCTCAGGCCTCACAAAGCCGGCGAAAGCAATGTGTGGCTACTGCGTGTTTTAAGTTTCCTCCCTGCGCAGAGAACAGTTGGTGGGGATTTTGCTGCTTGAGGAAAGGCACCATTCAAAGCCATATTTATCAAGAAGTAAAAGAAAATATTTAGAAACCCGAGACAGGGAGCGATTAGTCTATCTAGGAACTGATAGACTAAATTGCACACTGGCCGGGGTTTGGCGAAGGGAAGACAGGCCGGCTGTTAGTAAACTGCCTTGCATAGTTTTGTTCTGTTTGGTGCAGTCTTCTTGGTTTGTTTGGTTTCCTTAAAGCTCCGTTGCAGAATTTTGATCAGGAGAGGGAGCTTGAAAGTCATTAGATGGCATTTATAAGACAGGGGGTTGGGTATCTGTGGAAGGAAGAGCAGTCTTCTTTTGGAGCCTTCCCACTGAAGGCGCTGCCACGGATGGAGCGCTTACGTGCCAGGTGCTGTAACAGTGTTTGACTTGATGTATCTCATTTAATTATCGCAACCACCTTGTAAGGGAGGCATTCTGACGCCTGATGAGTATACAAGGCAGCTGAGGCCCAGAGAGGTTCGGTAGCTTGCCCGGTATGACACAGCTAGCAAGTGGTAGATCCCATTCCTGGGTCTGTCTGATGCCAAGTCTATCCCCTTGACCTCACCATCTTTTTTTTTTCTTTATCACGAACAAAACCTTTGTCCGAGTCGGGTTTCTTGTGGGACCAAATGTTTCCAAGAAGGCAAATGTTTACCGTCTTCTCTTTGAAGAAAACATAAACTGACCTTTTGTGAATTTCAAATAAAAGGCGCCGTGTGACCCCTGGTGGAGTGGTAGTCAACTAGCCGGGTGACCGTAGGTGGGCTCTCATCCCAAGAGTCCAAGACGTGAACTAGCTGGGTCTTCCCCGAGAAGTTTCGGGGGCCCGCCTTGTATACACCATGTTTTTTTATTTTTGTGTCTGAAATAGACGTGTTATTCCCTACAAGGTAGTTGTTATCATTACATTTCTGTGTGAGGGCTGAGATTGAGGCAAACATGCCCATTTATGGTAGCGTTTTCCATGAGGCCATCCCCAGCCCCCTCGCAAATTAGCCTCCTATTGCAGCTTTGCTGGTTGGGACTCTGGGGATTTCTCTGCCCTTGTCCTTCCCATTCAGGACCAAGTGGAGGAGCCCAGAGGAGAAGGCATTGGGAGGAAAGGGGAATCAGTTTTTCCTACTCTCTAATTTTGAAGTTTTATTTGGGCAGGGGGGAGGGGGGCAGGATGTTATCTCCTTTCCTCAGTACGATGGATCCAAGCAGGTGGATATTAAGCTTTGGCACAACCATGTAATTCTCACAGGTATCTATTAGATTTTTCTGGAAAGCCAAGTCCAATTTTAAATCCATTGGAATCCTAGACTGTCACAAGCAAAACTAAAAATCCCCCACACTGGCCTTCTCAAACCTCAGTTTTCCAATCTGTAAAATGGGCGCTTGTTTTATAACCATGGAGCGTGAATACCTTGCTCAAGATAACTCAACTAGCCAATGAGGAAGACGGAATTTGACAAAGGGAGCTCTTTCTAACTCCAGTGCCTAAGAGATTATTACCCTGTTGGGAGGGTTAAATAGCATAATGCCCATGAAGGGCTGAGCACAGTGCCTGGCCCCTGGCCAGCGAGAGCGGCTGGTTATTTATAGCACACATGGCCAGAGACTTGAAGGATCTTGCTCACTGTGGCACAGCGGGTACTTGGCAGAAGCAGGAAGCCTGTTGTGTGGTCTATCCATAGAGAAGAAATGTTCCCAATTTTCCTTTTGTGTAATCTCTTCATAAACCCAATCCTTATTTGAGCCAGAGGTGGTGGTTGAATCTTCTGTTTTAGTATAGCCACACTTCCTCCTGTGGCAGGAGCACGGCAATTCCAGGTATATTGGCCCGTTCGTGATTGGTTGACGTGGCCCTGGCACCCTTTGAGAGCTTCCACCTGTGAGTGGAGGCAGCCTCTCTGGCTTTCCCAGTGGCTCTTCTGCTCTCTGAGGTCCCCTCCCTCCACCCCCGACCTTAAAGCACCTTTAACCATGGTCACACGGTGGAGGAAACAAGTTGGGAGAAGGCCAAGCAGGAATCTGAAAGAGCTTTCCTGTGGGATCAGAAGATGCAGGAAGAAGCTAGTGCTGCCTGTTGCATCTGCAGGGGGAAGGTGGGTATCTCTGACTTATGTCAGCGATGCAGGGGCTTGGGAGGAACAGTCCTCATCAAAGTCCCTAAGACAGGACCCTGGGGCTCGTCACCTGCTCACTGGTGCAGGCGTGGGCTTCCTCCCTCCGCTGGTGCAGCAGCGGCCAGTGACACGGGCGCTCAGAAGGGGCCAGTGTCTGAGGCCACCAGGGTCATGATAGCCATTCCCCACTCTCCACGTAGAATGCTTTTTCCCCTGCCTCCCCCTCCCCGCCACCTGCCATCTCTAGATGTCATGGTTAATGTATTCTTGGGCTTCTTCTAAAACTTTTCTCTGTTAAATCTTCCTTTTACACACAAATATCGGCATTCCATAAATTAAGCTTTGGTCTATAAAATTACATATTTTTGACATCTTTCTATATCAGCACATTTCGGGGGTTTTCTTTTTATGGGCCGCATGACCCTCCATTGTATGGAAGTATAGCATCTTACTGAATAACCCCTTATCGAAACGTAACAGTTCATCCCCCCATTTCTTATAAACAGGACTCCAGGGAACATCCTGTGTATCTGTTTTTGTCTAATTGGCTGAGTGTATTTGTAGGATAAATTCCCAGAAATGCAATTGCTAAGTTAAAGACCAGGCACATTTGAAATGGATAGAGACTGCTGAAGCGGCCTCCAAGGACACTGTAAATGTAAGCTCCTGATGGTCACATACGTGACTGTACATTGATTGCTAAGCTGTGCTGTGCCAGAGTGTCAGACACAGAATACAATGGGGCTTTAGGGCCAGAAATGACCGGTTCTATCACCAAAGCATCACCCATAGGAGTTACCATGTCTCTTGCTAACCATGCTGCCTTTGTAGGGAGGAAAAAATAATTCAGCTTTACTAATTAAAATAACTTCCTTTAAAAACAGTATGCAAATGAGTTAGACAGATGTTATAAGGCCACACTGAAGTGGCAGGTTCACCGCTCACCTTTTTCCTGGAAGGTGAGGTCAGGCTTCCTTGGCAGGACGGGGGAGATGATCTTGGAAGATGGGGGATGTGGTTGGTGGGGAAGGGGCTGTGGTGTGAGGCCGTGGAGCAGAGGAGAGATTTTCTGCTAAGAGGAGATTGGGTTCAGACAGATCTGGCTTCAAATCCTAGCTCCAACTTTTGCAAGCGAAGGCCTTTAGTTTACTTCTCTGGACCTTGGAGGTATTTTAGGAATAAAAAATAATGCCCACCTCGCTGGACACTTATGAGACAGGGAGAGATGATATCTATAATAATAAAAGCGTAATATGCTAATTAGACCAGACGTCCTTCCGAACCTCCTTTCTTCCAGACAAAGCCGCAGCGGGCGGTGGCGGCAGTGGGCGGGGGCTGGGGCCAAGGCCCTTGCACAAATTCCATGTATCGGGCCTCTAGTATATAATAAATTGCCTTGCCGGATACCCTATGAGTAGAAGAGTCCTAACTGCCTCACAGGGACAATTTGGGGCCCCGAGAATGGGTGCATCTAGGGAGTCCAGTCCCTCTCCTGCTTCCCTCTGCACTCTTGGCTCCTCCCACACCTGGGGCAGAACCAATTTCTCCACTTCACAGGCCCTTCCGGCTGGCGGGTTGTGTCCTAGATCAGGCCCAGAGGCTTTTATTTTGCCTGAGTGGCATTTACAATGTGCCGTGATTTCACTGTAGGGATGGGTATAGTGAACCTAAATTCAGACTTCAGGCCTATTGAAGGTCTGGCATGCAGGGCCCACATCCTCGCTGGGTGACAGGAGTGGGGGTCGAGCTGCCACTCTCTTTGGAGAGGGTGAAAGGGCTCTGCCCCGCCAGCTCTGGCCTGGGGTCACTCTGCATTGCTCACCTGACCCTGGAGGTATTTGAATCTGTGCCCAGCATCTTGCACCAGTGTCTTGGCAGTAAAATCCTGAGGGAAGCTGTCCACCAGGCCTGATGATGTGCAGATCCTACACTCTTTGGGCTCTGGAGTATTTTATTCACTTTTCATTAATGCAGAAGCAAAAGGGGAAAGCCCTTTACCCCTGAGGTCCCCTGGGGAAAATAAAATTGATGTTAAAACAAGCTAAAGCAGTTGGCCCTTCTCAATTGGTCCAATCTCAATGCTTTGATCTAGAATCACAGATACCATACAATGTTAGAGCTAGGCCAGCCCCCCCCCCCTTCTCCCTCCCAAATGAAAAATATAAGTCACAGAGAGCGAGAGTGACCTGCTCAGAGTCACCCAGCGAGATTGGAGCAGAGCTGGGACTTGTAACCCTGAGGCTAACGAACAGCTTGTTTGCGCTCAGAGTGAAGCCAGGTGTTGGGAAGGAAGCCGGGACTGAGGCACTCAGCTGTGCCAGGCATTGCTAACGCCGACAGCGACGGAGTCCTCTGCTTTCGTTGGAACGTTCAAGGGCAGCCCTTGATCACGAGCTGTACTTTGTATTCATCAATCCTGGGTCATAATCCTGGAGGTGTCCTTTCAGCCCTCGCAGCTGATGCAAGACGTGGTTAGGGGAGGCGAGGAGAAGGGGGGCTAGGAGAGGAAGAAACGAGGTGCTGGGGGTCCTCCTGCAGGTTTGCCCACCTGGGCAGCTGTTTCTGTCTGATCGGAGGTGACCGTCCGCAGCTGACGTTCCAGGCTGGTGTTGACTAAGTAGCGACTGTCCTCAGCTTGGATTGTCTTTCCCAATAGAGCCGGTCTTTTTACTCCAGCGAAGTGGTTCTCACTGGGGACGGTTTTGCCTCCCAGGGGACACCTGGCAATGTCTGGAGACATTTGTGGTTGTCATGACCAGGGGAGGGTATGCTGCTGTCATCTAGTGGGTGGAGGGCAGAGATGCTGCAATGCACAGGACGGCTCCCATTCCCGCCAGAGGGTTATCCAGCCCCAGTGTCCATAGTCTTGAAATGGAAAACCCCGCTCTGAATTAAAGACCGCCGCAGGGAGCAGCAGGCCAGGTAGTGCTTCCCTTCATGGGAGAATTCCACCCCAGGACTGCAGCCTCGGATCTCTGCTGCAGTTTGGCAAAGCTACTTTTCATCCCGCATGGCCCCAGGCCCCTCCGAGTGCCTGACCTGACCCTTTCTGCCGGGGTGTCCCCGACTCAAGGTTCTGCATGCGTGCTGAGGCAAAGTCCTTAGAACAATAAAACCAAGTTACTCAGAGCCCTCAAGTTGCCGAGTCTGATCCAGGCTGTGTTGCCTGTGTGCCTGGATTTCCTTCAGTCCTCGGGTTCTCTGCATGTTTCCAAGAAGGTGGACAGAGCAGAAGAGATCACTTTGAAAATACTTTTTTTATTGGATTTCGCCATATCTAGCTGTGCCACGGTGGGCAACTCACTTAACCTCTCTGTGCCTGTTTCCTCACCTGTAAGTCAGGCAATGGTATCTCTCCTGGGGTTCAATGCGATAAAGCTGGCACTCAATAAATTGTAGCAGCTATGCTGACTAATATTGCACTATTCATCTGCGAGGCTCGCTGAATTTCCTCAAGGGCAAATCTGTGGGATTTCATCCGTGTTTAGTGGGAAAAGAGGTTTGTGGCCAAATGTTTTGGGGAGCTCTGGGTTCAAAGGAGTGAAGTAGTTGTTTTTTTCTTCGGGACCTGCCGGGACCTCGGACGTCCTGGTAAGTGTTCTGCCCCTCAGTGAGGGGGAGGGAACATGGAGTACTTTTCAAATGGATTTGACCACAGACGGTTTTTTTTTATTTTTCTTTGAAGATTGTCTCTCTACCTCCCTAAATCCCGCCGCACCCCACCCCAAATATTCCAAGGGATTGGGGTTCCACAGAGCACACTGGGGAATGCCTTGCTAGGGTGAAGTCAGGCTCTTCTTTCCTCTTCCTTCTTCTCCTGTGACCAAAGCAGATGTCACACATCGTAACTGCCACAGGCATGAAAGCCCTGGGAGCTAGCCAGATGCTCTCTCTCCTTTTTTGGACAGAGACCGACTCTTTGCACTTGATCTTGTTTGTGTGTTTGTTTTTTTTAAATCCTGGATTAGACAGGCTTCCTGGCCATGGGGATTCCTGTGTCCTTTTATTTTTCGGTTGTGTTTTTTGCTGTTTTTCCTGACTGTTAAGGCAGCTCACCAACATTGCAATTAGAAAGAGCCCAATCAATTCAATAAAAAAGGCAGCAAAAGAGTCTTAACCTAAAAAAGGAAAGAAAGGGCCTACTTAGTCGTCATCCTGCTAGGAATAAATAAAACACCTCTCCCAGCCCTCTTGAGAACAATCAGCTACCATTCAAAAGCTTGTTATTGACTGGGAAGTAATATAGATGTGCTTGGTACTACTGAACTGCATAGCTATATGATTAAGGTGGTAAAGTTTAGGTTCTGTGTATTTTACCACAATTAAAGACAGAAAGGGAAAGGAAAGGCAGCCAAAATTTTTCATGGAAGTGTACTTTATGTCCAGAAAAGACGCACACACCTGTGGGCGTGCAGCCGGAGGAATTTCACAAAGTGCCCACACCCGTGCAACCGGCGAACATCAGCCTGCAAGCCCCCTCTTGTCCCACCCTTCCAGTCATGATGTATCACCATCTGTTTTCCCTGGTTTTGAACCTCTTATAAACAAGAATCACACAGACTGTCCTCCTTGCATCTGCCTTCTCAGCTGTGTCTGTGAGATTTGTTCTGATTGTGGGGTGCAGGTTGATTTGGATCCCCTTTTGAATGTTTATTATGTGCCAGGTGCCTAAAAGGATCAATTCCTTCATTGCAAATACTCCACTGAGCTCCCGACAAGCCCATCAAGCTTATCTGGGAGGCAGAAGAACATAGTATGCAATCAGGCATGGATTCAAATCCTAGCTCTGCCACTTTTTTTGCTGTGTGACTTGAGGCAGATTCCTTCACCTCTCTGAGCCTCGGTTTCCATACTTGTAAGATGGAGCTTATCATAAAACCTACCTCCAGAGACTGTGGTGATGTTATTTGGTGGTCCTGCATGTGAAGGATTTAGCCCAGTTCAGAAAACTCCTCACTGGCTTTGACATACAGGCCAAATGGGAGATGGTGCACCATTGACAATGCTTACAAGTAGGAGGTAGTTTTATAAATTTTATATGGCAATATTTTTTTAAGGAAAAATGCCAAATATGCAAAAGTAGACAGAACAGCATAAGCATTTATCAACACCTGAGCCAATCTTCTTTCCTCTCCACCCCCATTCATTTCCTCCCTGCCCTGATTATTTTGAGATAAACCCCAGTTTATCATTTTCTCTATCAATATTTCCAAATGTCTCTAAAAGGAAAGGACTCTGTAAACCAATGAAATCACAGTACCATTTTCACACCAAAGAATTTCACAGGTTTTCCTAATATAAACGACAGTGAGTCAATGTTCAACTTTTCCCAATTAGCTCATAAATGTTTCATTTGGGAGGGCTTGTTAAATAAAAAAATTTTTCCTCCGACAATTACTTTTAATTCTTCAAAGCTTTCCATTTAAGGGGTGTTTTTTTTAAAAGTACAGCGTATGCCTTTATTTGTGCTTTGGCCTGTATGTTGGAGTGCGGGGGCGTTCTTTCTTTCCCTCTATCAGTGTTTATCTTTTATTGTACTTGTTTGAATTTTCCATTATGGAAACTTCCAAACATATTCAAAGGTAGAGGGAATGGTGTGACACCTCGGGTACCTGTCACTCAAGTTCAATCCTTATCACACCTGAAGCGAGTTTCATTTCATCATCACCCTCCTCCCATTTCTCTTATGTGTCTTGAAATCCCTTCTAATCTATAGGGTCCCCTGATTTTTTTTTTGGTACTTTGTGTGTTACAGAAGCTGGGTCATCTGTTCTATGCTTTTCCACCTTCTGGACTTCGTTGCACGCCCATGACATGGATCATGATGTCCCCTGTGCCCTGCGTTTTATGTAAACGGGTTAGATCGGAGGCTTTGTCAGCTTCTGTTCTTTCCTTTTTGTAAGAACATTTCATGGGTGGCGGTGGCACTTCCTACGGCATCCCATCTGGAGACGCGTCGTATCTGATCAATTCTTTCTTTGTGTGATATTAAGGTTCATTAGTAGGTTTGGGTGGTGCCAGCCTGGCCCATCCATTATCAAGTTCTCCACCTGCTTTTCATCTATCTCAGCGGGCCTGAAAGCGTGGGGCCCAGACCCGCATTCTTAGCCTCACCTGGGAGCTTGTGAGACGAGGGCAGATCCCTGGGCTCATCCCAGACCTACTGACTCAGAAAGAAGCTCTGGGGGTCGGCCTGGCCCTCCATGATTTCACAGCCCTCCCCTCCCCGTGAGGCGGAGACATGAGGAAGTTGACCACTGGCCTAATGGTTTTAGCAACTATTGATATTATAGCCAACGCCTATTATTTTATTGGGGATCACAAAATTGCTATGTTTTGGTTTTATTGTTTCACCTGCATTTATTAGCTGGAATTCTTCCAAGTAGAGGGAGTACTTTTAACAACGGTGAAAGTGGAGTAAGGGGAGGAAGCTGTTGGGCTTATTAAGTCCCAAGAGGAGTTCAAAAACAACTTTTAAATTGAATTTATTGGGGTGACATTGGTTAACAAAAAAAAAATGCAGGAAATGTGATGGCTAAACTCAGGACAATGTATGTTCTCTCCTAGTCTTTATTTCTCCTTTTTGAATAACGGAAGTGATTATTCAGATTTAGGGAATGATTTGCTTATTTCTCCATCTTTTTTTAAAATGAGTTTCGCCCTGGCCGGTTTGGCTTGGTGGATAGAGCATCCGCCTGCAGACTGAAGGGTCCCAGGTTCGATTCCAGTCAAGGGCACATGCCTGGGTTGCGGGCTTCATCCCCAGTGGGGGGCGTGCAGGAGGCAGCCAATCAATGATTCTCTCTCATCATTGATGTTTCTATCTCTCTCCCCCTCTTCCTTCCTCTCTGAAATCAATAAAAATGTTTTAAAAAAATAAAAATAAAATAAAATGAGCTTCTAGAACTGGTCTCCCAAGAGAAATAACCACCCCTTGGAGCAAATCAGCTTCTTGTTTTTATTCTTGTTATGTTCACCCCGGAGGGAGAAAAGTAGGTATTGGAGCTTCTGCCCCTCTGATTTTGCCTTGCAAAGTCTGCATTTCAGGACTGGCTGCCCAGCGCCAGGGCCCATTCATTGGGTATGGGGGTTACTCCATCTCCATGGGATTTGGGGCCCAAGCGTGAGGATTATCTCGGTGAATTCAAAGGAACGGTGAATTGTCTTTTGCTGAAGTAGGCCGTTGACCACACAGTACGTCCTGGTGACTGTGCATCCTAACTCAGCCTTCACCTTCTGCCTTGGAGCACAGCAGCCTGGGTGGGGAGGGGAAAGGGGGTGTTGGAAGAGCTGGGCGAGAGCCGGTGTCTCCAGCACTGCGCAGCTCCTGCAGGTGTGGTCAGAGGGTGTGGAGCAGGCCGCTGGACAGGCCTCCAAAGAGCCTGTTGCCTCAGCACCCACCTCGTGGACACATCTAGAAAATAGGATGGAGAAGGTGTCACAATGGGCTCCCCATGTTGAAAGGACATTTAATGACTTAAAAAAAATAAAGACAGACTTCTCCTTGTCAGTTATGTAGTGACCTTGAACAATTTGTATAAGAAAGGCAGAATCAATGTGTTGCCCTACCCCCTTTTCTTAACCAGTTTTCCAAATAATGAGTTTGTTTCCCAGCATCTTACAAGGATGCCTATGAGTTTTTTAAGTCACAGTGAGCTCATAATTTAAATATATTCACCTTTCAACTCTTGTGTATTTTTCTTTTTTTTAATATTTTATTGATTTTTTACAGAGAGGAAGGGAGAGGGATAGAGAGTTAGAAACATCGATGAGAGAGAAGCATTGATCAGCTGCCTCCTGCACACCCCCTACTGGGGATGTGCCTGCAACCAAGGTACATGCCCTTGACCGGAATCGAACCTGGGACCCTTCAGTCTGCAGGCCGACACTCTATCCACTGAGCCAAACCAGCCAGGGCTGGAATCTAAATGTTTTAAAATAAAATGGGATATTATACCTACTGTTTTACAATCTCTCCTTTTATTTCATTTTTGAAAGCTTTACTGAGAAAAATTCGCATATCATATAATTCATCCTTTTAAATTATACCATTCAATGGCTTCTAGCATATTCCCAGAGCTGTGCATCCATTGCTACAATATCTAGAACATTTTCATTAGCCCCAAAAGAAACCCTGTACCCCTTAGGTGTCCCCCTCTATTTCTCTCCCAGCCCTTGGCAACCACTAATCTATTTCTATGGATTTGCCTACTCTTGACATTTCAAATAAATGGAATCATACAATATGTGGCCCTTTATAACTGGATTCCTTCACTTATAATATTTTCAAGGTTTATCCATTTTGCAGTATATATCAGTACTTATTCTTTTTTAGGGCTGAGTAATATTTCATCGTATGGCTAGACCACATTTTATTCATCCATTCATCTGTTGATGGACATTTGGGGTTTTTACACTTTGGGGCTATTATGAATAATGCTTCTATGAACATTCCCATACAAGTTGTGGTATGGATGTATTTTTTCAGTTCTCTTGAGTATATACCTAGGAATGGAACTTTTGGACCATGTGGTAACTCTATGTTCAGAGTTGGATATCTTCCTATGTCAACACATGCAGACATATTTCTTGCTTCTTAAGCCCTGGATTGGTCTTCCATTGCATGAAAACCCCATGGTTTATGTATCCAGTGCCATGTTGATGAACACTAGGCAGTGGTGCAGATCTTTTCTGGAAGGGCTGGTTGTTTCCATTCTCTGACGACAGAAACAGTACTGCAGGGGACACCCTTGTACTTTGCGGACCGTTTCTTCAGATGGTGGTCCCAGGCATGGTGAGGTGAGAGCTTAGCTCTGGCCCGATTCTGACCCTGTCGCCTTCCTCCACAGGGGACCAACCAGGCACCATGGCGCAGAAGGGCCAGCTCAGTGACGATGAGAAGTTCCTCTTTGTGGACAAGAACTTCATCAACAGCCCAGTGGCCCAGGCCGACTGGTCTGCCAAGAAGCTGGTCTGGATCCCTTCGGAGAAGCAGGGCTTCGAGGCGGCCAGCATCAAGGAGGAGAAGGGGGATGAGGTGATCGTGGAGCTGGTGGAGAACGGCAAGAAGGTGACAGTCGGCAAAGATGACATCCAGAAGATGAACCCACCCAAGTTCTCCAAGGTGGAGGACATGGCAGAGCTGACCTGCCTCAACGAAGCCTCCGTGCTGCACAACCTGAGGGAGAGGTACTTCTCAGGACTCATATACGTGAGTATCTTGGGGCGGCCAGTCCCTCCTTCCTGGCCTTCTGCACCCTGGAAGGGGAGAGGTTTAGAGACGTGTTCAGGGTGCAGGGTGGGAAGCCAGAGGTCTCACTGAGGGCAGCTGTATGGTGAGATAGAATCATTCAGGCCTGGGTTCAAGTCTCAGTCCCGCATTTCCTAGTTCTGTGGCACTGAACAGGTTATTTTACCACCTGAAGCCTCGGTTTTTCTATCTGTGGAATGGGGATAATCACCCTTCCCAGGAGAAGGTGGTACACAGATTCCACGTATGCAGAGTGCCAAGGCACGTGGTAAACACTCCACGGATTTCAACGAAGTAGTTCCCTGCTCTTTCTCCATCTGGCAGATGGAGATCTCATGACCTCCTTGGAAAGGCTGGTGATCTGGCAGCCAGCTGGGCGGGAGGCCTGAGGACCTGTGGAGGCCTTCCCTGTCACAAGTGGGAAGGCCCAGATTAGACCGGGGCTCCTCTGGGTCAACTGTGCCAACCAGAGTGGGCTAGAGCTGCGCTGTCCAATATGGTAGCCACCGACCGCATGTGGCTACCTAACCTTAGATATAAATTAAATATCAGTGTTTGAAAATTCATGTCTTCCGTTGTACTGGCCACATGTCAAGGGCCCCACAGCCACCCGTGGCAGCACAGGGGTAAAGCGCTTCCACCACCACAGAAAGTTCTGTTGGACTAGAGCAGTGATGGCGAACCTTTTGAGCTCGGCGTGTCAGCATTTTGAAAAACCCTAACTTAACTCTGGTGTCGTGTCACATATAGAAATTTTTTGATATTTGCAACCATAGTAAAACAAAGACTTATATTTTTGATATTTATTTTATATATTTAAATGCCATTTAACAAAGAAAAATCAACCAAAAAAATGAGTTCGTGTGTCACCTCTGACACGCATGTCATAGGTTCGCCATCACTGGACTAGATGATTGGGCGACTCAGAGGGTGCAGCTTCCCTGTGGGGTCGGACCAGGTCTCCAGGACATAGAGCAGTGGTTCTCAACCTTCCTAATGCCGCGACCCTTTAATACAGCTCCTCATGTTGTGGTGACCCCCACCCATAAAATTATTTTCGTTGCTACTTCATAACTGTAATGTTGCTACGGTTATGAATCGTAATGTAAATATCTGATATGCAGGATGTATTTTCATTGTTACAGGTTGAACATAATTAAAGCATAGTGATTAATCACAAAAACAACATGTAATTATATATGTGTTTTCCGATGGTCTTAGGCGACCCCTGTGAAAGGGTTGTTCGACCCCCAAAGGGGTCGCGACCCATAGGTTGAGAACTGCTGACATAGAGAGATATGGTAGCCCTGATGTCCGACTGTTGGCAGAGGGTCCCCCACCCAGCCTTTGTCTGCCTGGCCTCTGAGAAAGGGTATGCGGATCCCCAGGACAAATCACCTAATTTCTCTGACATTTCCTTTCCTTCTCTGCAAAATGAACACCAGGATAGTATCAGCCTCACAGAGCGGTTACACTGAAGAGAAAGTACTTGGCACCTTGTAG
The DNA here is from genome assembly GCF_000147115.1 of Myotis lucifugus. Classification (NCBI taxonomy): domain Eukaryota; kingdom Metazoa; phylum Chordata; class Mammalia; order Chiroptera; family Vespertilionidae; genus Myotis; species Myotis lucifugus. The sequence continues at coordinate 334,759 of NW_005871424.1, read as the reverse complement.
GTGCTCAAAACGCGAGGTGTTGATGTTATTATTAGTGGTTTTTTGTTGTTATGGCCATTCTTGTTATTACCAGTCAGATGTCCTTGCTCCTTTGTAAACTTGTGGGAACAGGCACTTCTAACGTTATGCCCTCTGGTCCTGCCCTTTACATTTTGCCCTGTGAAAATTACAAAAAGCCCTTTGTCATCTCTCGAAATGTCCTGCAGATTTTTTCCTAATTAGGAAAATAAGACACATCCACCACAGAAGACTTGGAAACTTTAGAAAAGCCCAGCAAACACAAATCACCCTCCCTGGGAGGACAGCTGTGCCGGTGCTGGCGTGCTGTGGCGCCTTTCTCTGTGACAGTGGTTCGTGTTTGCATATTTGAAAGCCTCTGCGCACGGGCTAGTGAACTGCTCCTTCTTCCAGGTACAAGTCTGGATGGAGCACCCCCACATCTGTCAGAACTCCCCCACCTCAATACCCTTTTAAAAAATCCTCACCCCAGGATATGCTTGATTTTAGCGAGAGAGAAAGGGAGAGGGAGAGAGAGAAACATCGATTGGTTGCTTCCCATAAACTCCCTGACCAGTGATCGAACCCGTAACCTTTTTGTTGTATGGGATGACGCTCCAACCAATGGAGCCACCTGGCTGGGGCCCCAGTACGCTTTGAAGGACTGTGTAACCTGTCCCATGGCTGTACCATCATTGATGATCCATTCTTCTGATAGTTCAGAGGAAACGGGGGAGCAACCCATAATTACATAAATTCCTCCTCTGACTTCAGGTTCTATACTTTGCCATACCTGATCTCGTTTAATCAGCACAACCTCCACTGAGTAAGGATGCTGGTCCGTTTTACCAGAGAGCAAGCTGAGTCTCCGAGTGCTAACGGCCATCCTTAGTTCCATAACTAACCAGGGAAGTCCCTTCTGTCTGAGGGACTCCTTGTATGGAAATGTATCAACCTGGGGCTGTCAGTACACCAGGGACATTTCTAAGGACACCAGTCTGCAGGGAGCTGGAGGGAAAATTGGGCTCCTCTGGGACCAGGCCTCTCAGCTAAGAAGTGTCATCTCTAGTCAGAGAAGTCGAGGACAGGCCTGTGTATCTATCTCACCTGCTGTCCCCTGACACAGTGTTTGAGCCCAAAATAGAAATCAGGGGAAAAAAGAGGGGTTTATGAAGGTATCAAGACCCCGAATGTCTTCTGAGAGCAGATTAAAATCTGAATCAAAGCTTCTCATTCCTGCCATGTTTCTCTAGAGGGATTAGATGGAAAGTGTTTCAGCCTGGTGACCACGCGCCTTCTCCTGTCTTGATTCTTTCTGGTCTATTTAGTCACTTAAATAGAAACCGTTTTTCATGACCGAGGAGATAAAGAAAGAGAAGGGGGGGCAAGTTACGCTGCCAGCGCATGATAGCAGATTAACAGGTGGGTGGCGAGGTGGTGCTAAGGCAGGTGGGGGTGCCCAGCTTTGCCCTTGGTGATGAAGAGAACGTTCCCCTCTGTTCTGCAAGGCTCACCTCAGAGACTTGGAAAATTTCAAAAAGCCCGGCAAACACAAATTGCTCACCTTTGAGAAGGTCCTGGCAGTTGTCTTGTCCTCCTAGATCTGAGAGTCTGTAGGAGCCAGAGGGCCCTGAGCTGCCACAGATGGTTCATGGCGCCCGTGGGGTGTGAATGTCGTTCTGATCCCCGGTCCAGAGCCCCCTTGCTCTTCTAGTGGGTCGTTGGCTGGGTTCTCTCTGCCTGGAGTTTTCCATAACGATGTAGCAGTCAGCTCTGTCCCTGGCTGGGGGATGGGACAAAGGTTTCAGGTGGCGGGATCTCACTAAAGGTGAGACTGTCCCAAGTCCTCCCCAGACATGTCACCCGTTACGGCACCGGTGAGAGCAAAGCTTGTGTCCCACACACACTGCACGTGCAGTGACTGCGGCAGAGAAGGGGTGTGACTCGCTGGGAAAGCCCTCTGGCCTGGCCCAAGGTCAAGTGTGTGTGCTCTTTCCTCTCCTGCCCGTCTCTGTGGGGTGCCGAGGAGTCACAGGGCCTGTTCCTGGCCCGAGGCTGCTTTTTTTTTTATTAAGGGGCGGAGGATAAGGCGCACTAGATGCAAATGTAGAACATGGATTCTAAAACGATGCATGAGGAAAGAAAAGGTGGTATATCCACACAATGGAATGTTACTCAGCTTTAGAAAAGAAGGAAAGCCTGTCACGTGGGACAACATGGATGAGCCTGCAGGACGAGATGCTGAGGGGCATAAGCCAGCCGTAGAAGGACAGACAGACTGCATGATCCCACGTGTGTGCAGGATCTGAAACAGGCAATCTCGGGGGACCCGAGAGCCGGATGGTGTCTGTCGGGCTGGTGGAGGAGGACACGGGGAGTTTCTAATCAATGGGCGTGAAGTTCCAGTTGAGCAACTGAATAAGCTTAGGCATCTGCTTACAGCACTGTGCCCACAGCCAGTGTTCCTGCATGTGCGTGTGACACGAGACCTACCCTCCTAACCAATGTTTAAGTGTTTTTACAAAAAAAAAAAAAAAAAAAGGTCTTCCCTAAAACATGGGATTCTAAACTCGGTGCCAGTGAGTGAGCACCAGGGAGCTTGTCGGTCTCCGCAGAGCTAAGGAAAGGTTCACGCATACGTACGTTCTTCCTGGGGCGAAGGGGGCTTCGCTTTCATTAGACTCTCAAAGGAGCCTTGTTATCCCCAGGGCAACGGTGGCAACTGCCGTTCATTTAAGATTTACTGTGTTAAGAGTTTATACTAATACATTATTATTGCCACTGCTATTATTTCGTATGTAGGAGAGAGGCACTGTTATTGAGCCCCATTTTGGCAGATAAAGAAACGGAGACTTAGAAAGGTTAAATAACTTGATGAGAAACAGCGGGTCTTAAACCCAGAGAGGCTGGTCCGAGGACCAGCGCTTTTAGCTGCTGTCTCATTTATTCCTTTCAGCGAAACTAAGAGGCAGAAGCTACTGCCCTGTTTTAGAGACCGGGCCACTGAGGCTCAGAGGTGCTCAGCTCCTTCACTGGAGGTGGACAGAGCTGGGATTCAAATAAGGCCTGTTTGCCTCAGGGCGGATGGTAAAGGGCCCTGAGGTAACAGGAGGCTTAGGGCAGGATGTGATGATGTGATGTGATGTGTGTGGGCTGGGGCAGGTGGGGATGGTGCCATGGGCGTTGTTAGCTTCGAGTTGGGCAAGTTTTAAGTGCACAGAAGGAAGGAATCTAACCAGGGTGAGTGACAAAAAACATTGAGTTAACTTGACATAAAAAAGAAAAGAAAAAGAAAACATTAGTTTCAGGCATTGCTTGAAACAGCAGAGGACCTTGCACCCCTGGATCCAGGTTGCCAGGTAACAGTCCCTACTAAATGGGCTGTGCACTCCATTTTTCTGCAAGGTGCGCCTCCCCAACTCCCTGTCATCTCCTCTACCCTGAGGCTGAGTGCTGGTGGCCATGGAGCACTGTGCCTATTTTTTCCCCTCACACCTGGCCCACTTCACTCACATCTTACCTGTTTGGTCCCTGTAGACAGTGGGACAGTCCCTGCATTGACCCCTGGGATTTGGAATATGATCCAGAGCAAAGGGGAACAAGCCTTCCTGTTTGTTGGGTTGCCAAGAGAGGAAAGGAGAGGGAGAGAGAGCGTAACATCAAATGATGAGTGAAAATCATTGATCGGCTGCCTCCTGCATACCCGCTATTGGGGATCAAACCTGAAACCTAGGCATGTGCCCTGATCGGGAATGGAACTGATGACCTTCTGGTTCATTGGTTGACGCTCAATCACTGAGCCATGCCGGCCAAGCTCTTTTTTATTTTTAAATATTTTAATTGATTTTTTAGAGAGAGAGGAAGAGAAACATCGATGTGAGAGGGAGACATCTATGGGCTGCCTCCTACATGTCTACTACCAGGGATTGAGCCTACATCCCAGGAATATGCCCTGACCAGGAATCATTTCCCTTTCAGTGCATGGGACAATGCCCAACCAACTGAGTCACACCGGCCAGGGCTGGGATCCCCCTCTTTAATGAGCCCCAACCCTCTTCCCTGGAGGTACATATGATTAACAGGGTCATGTATGCATATGTACACCTATAACCAACATAACCCCCCAAATCACTTTCTGTATACCTTGCAGCTTGCTTTTTTCACCTAACCATGTCTTATGGTTCTTTCTATGTCTGTTCATACCATCCAGTCAGACTTAAATATTTTTAAATAGGCAACTATGAAATAAAATAGTATTTAAAGGTGTTCAGAACTTTCCCTTCATCCCCATTCTTCCCCTTTCAGTTCACCTCCTTAGAGAAACCATAGTTGCCAGTTTCAAATGCTGCTTTCCAGCTATATTTTATATACAGCAAGTGTATGTATATGGGCATATGTAAACGTGTGCATGTATATATATTCTTTTTAACAGCAGCAGGCCATAACTGATGAACATTTAGGTTGTTTCTCATCCTTTCTGCTGTTAAAATCAAGGCTACAGCAAAAGTGTGGTCATGGTGGACCATGTTTGTCCCTAGACAGACTCAGAAGGTGTGACATGGCGCTACAACTGATAAAGAAGTTCTAGTTACCCATCCTATAGAATAAAGCGGTAATATGCAAATTGACCATCATGCCCTCACACAA
>NW_005871424.1:328270-329873 GCF_000147115.1 Myotis lucifugus | reverse complement strand
GTTGGGGGTGACCAGGTCTGCAGGGGAGGATTATTAGGAGCGAACAGGTTGGCAGGGGAGGGCATTTGGGGGTGACTGGGCTGGCAGGGGAGCAGTTAGGCGTCGATCAGGCTGGCAGACAGAAGCAGTTAGGGGCAATCAGGCAGGCAGGCAGGCGAGCAGTTGGGAGCCAGCAGTCCTGGATTGTGAGGGGGATTCCGACTGCCAGTTTAGGCCCGATCCCAAGGGGTCCCAGATTGGAGAGGGTAAAGGCTGGGCTGAGGGACACCCCCCCCCCGCCATGCACGAATTTCGTGCACTGTGCCTCTAGTCTATAATAATCTATAATAATAAAAGCATAATATGCTCATTAGACCAGACATCCTTTAGGATGTCTTTCCGGATGACAAAGCTGGGGCTGCGAGGGAAGCCCAGGTCCCGGGTGCCTGCCGGCAGCCGGAGGGAAGCCTGGGTCCCGGGTTCCAGAGGGAAGCCTGTGCTGGCAGCCGGGGGAAGGAAGGTCTACTCTTGCACGAATTTCATGCATTGGGCCTCTAGTTGATTTATAGATGGAGGAGAGTTGTTGGCTCAGGGGTTTGGCCACTTAATATAAGTCACACAGGTAACAAGGGCAATGCTTCGGTCCCACCCAGGCCTGCATGACTTAAAGCCTGAGTTCCGTTCACCTTCCATCACTGTTCTCGTTTCTGCCGGGGCTGTGGGAGGGGCGCCTTCTCAGGGCTCCAAGGCTGACCATATAAAGTGTCAGGGAAAACTGGAGTCCTTTCCTAATACGGTCACAAGAGGGAAACCCTGGGCCTGCAGCTGGGACCTGCTGGTGGCACTGGGCCCTGAGATGCAGGCAGGGACAAGGGAGGTGGGGATGTGGAAACCTCTGAACTTGACCAGCTGGAGAGGAGCTTGTGGGGACAGGGCAGCAGACACACAGCCAGCTGCAGGTGGCCTGGGTCAGGCCACGTTAACCACGGCTGGACAAGGGAGATGGAACCTCCAGATTCCAAAGCCCAGCCACCCTGCATGGGGCGTGCTGCTGTCTGCCCATTCCTTCCTCTCGGATCCTTGTACCCTGGAAAGGTTTGCTGAACTGAACAGAGGTTCAGATCTGCTCGGAAGCATGCATTACGTGCCTGCTGTGTGCACAGCTCCAGGAGGTGTCCCAGCAAACAGGAGGAAAGTGACAGCCCTCTTTCAGGAGCCAGCGATGGAGTTGGGAGGGCCATGCATTCCCTCCTTTTCTCTTTCATTCGTTTTGTTCAGCAAATACTTACTGAGTGCCTGCCATGTGCCTGGCCCCTGTGCTGGGGCTGGGAGTACAGTGGGGGTGGCAGCTCACAGTCCCTGGGGGGTGAACGGTTTTAGGCTGAGGTCTTGGAAAAAGGAGAATGGAAAATGGCTCCTGGGAAAGAAAAGGGGCTGGGGGGATAAAGCATTCCCAGGGAGAAGGAACAGCACAATGTGAAAGGGTTCTAAGGGGGGAAAAGTTTATGGTCATCATGAAAAAAAAGGGGGGAATAGGAATATGTTGGGCAACTAAAAATTTATTGGATTTACCTTAAAAAAAAACCAAAACCAAAACCAAAACCCAAAACCCAAAACCCAAAAC
>NW_005871424.1:322933-327974 GCF_000147115.1 Myotis lucifugus | reverse complement strand
GGTGTGGTCCTGGGTGGGGCAGAGGTGGAATTGAGGCCCTGGAGGAGACGTAAGGCTGGGTTGACCTTCGTTCAAATGATCGGTCCTTTGTTGGCACTTGCTCTGTGGGAGGCCCCTGCTGGGGACCAGGACACAGATGACTAGGACTCACAGCCCCCGTCCTAAAACAACTTTGTCACTTGCTCAACAAACGTGTACTGAGCACCTACTGTGTGCGGGCCCAATGCAAGGCCCCAGGTCACAGAGATGTAGCAGCACTGCCCCTGCTCCAGGGAGGACTTGTAATTGACTTACCTCTCGGCATCATTTAGCAAGCATTTAGTAGGCACCTACTGGATGCCAAAGCCTGTGTGGGGACTGAAGAGGAAGAAGAGGGGGCTCCCTGCCCTCAGGGCACTTGTGGCTGGTGTTTGCAGGGTGTGTGGGAGGGCTCCAGGCAGACAGTGGACTCATCCATCCAGCACCCCAGCACCCCTCCCCACCACTTACCTCTGCATGGGCCCCAACCCTCTCACCATCACTTTTCTCCTCCTTTATGCACTAGCAATACCCAAACGCATGCTTCAAGCAGTAACACCACAGGTACCCCGCCCCACATTTTAACCTCTTCATCTCTGCCCTGATGCCTCAGTGCCTTGCTGCCCCCTGAGGTGAACACCTTTTTGTCTGTTAAGACAGCCGCAGGGAGCACGTTCCCCCAGAAGTTTTCCAGAGCACCCCCAGCGTGAGTTAGGGCCCTCTCTTCTTTGCTCCCCTAATCCTCTGGGCCCCACTGTTTGCTCTTATAATGTTTTTCCCTTTTTTATATGTTTTTATTGATTTGAGAGAGAGAGAGAAAGGGAGAGGGATAAAGAGAAACAGCAAAGAGCTTAGAAACATCAATCTGCTGCTCTCTCCACACCCCCTACTGGGGATGAGTCCAAAACCTGGGCATGTGCCCTGACTGTGAATCAAACCGTGACCTCTTGGTTTATAGGCCGATGCTCAAACATTGAGCCACACCGGCTGGGCTATGATGTTGTTTTAAATGCCCTCACCCCCTTTCTGATCTGTGGGTTCTCCAAGGGCAGGGGCTATTGCTTATTTGTTTATCTCCAGCATCTAGCATAGACCTGGTAGACAGTAGGTGCTCAGTAAACAGCTGGTGGATGTTTACATAGGCCAGTGATGGCGAACCTATGACACGCGTGTCAGAGGTGACATGCGAATTCATTTTTTGGTTGATTTTTCTTTGTTAAATGGCATTTAAATATATAAAATAAATATAAAAAATATAAGTCTTTGTTTTACTATGGTTGCAAATATCAAAAATTTCTATATGTGACACAGCACCAGAGTTAAGTTAGGGTTTTTCAAAATTCTGACACGCCGAGCTCAAAAGGTTCGCCATCACTGACATAGGCCGTATGTTGACCTCATTCCTGCCCTGTTTAGGGGAATGGTAAGAACCTGGGCGATTACTCTCTCCTTTACCACCAATCCTGTATCTTTAGAAGAATACCATTCACCACCCCCTCCCTGGCCTATCACACAGGGTTGTCCCTTAGCGGATTGAGCCCTAGAGGGACCCTCCCACTGTCCAGTCAGTTGTAGCTGTGACTGAAAGCCCTTTGAGGGCAGGACATTGTACTTTTTGTCTTCTATTATAACCCTGCACTTTGCACAGTGTCTGGGACATACACATTGAATGAATGAATGAGTGAGTGAGTGAATGAAGAATGAATGAATGAGTGAATGAATGAATGAATGATTGTTTCTGTTTCTGTAGGACAGGCGTAGGTCTGACAGCCTAGTGGACAGTGCTCACACCTGGGAGTGGGCTGTGCTGGACTTGGCGCTGCCAAGGTCTTGCTTGGTGACTGATGAAGTCGCTTACCCTCTCTGGTGTATGGTCTGAGTGTAACCCAGAGCTGGGATTTCTGCTCCTTTTCCTTTAGTCACTTGTTGGGCTGCTGGAAGGAAGACATGCTTCGTGAGCATCAGAGCCTTGGGTGGCGCTAACTGTCATTTGGGGAAAGCAGTGCCCGAGGGACAGGTTGGAGCTTGTCTCCTAAGCTGTGTCCTCACCCACGGGAAAGGTGATGTGTGCGATAGGGGACAATATGACGATGATGGAGCCTCACAGGTGCACAGCAAGGGGGCTTGCGGGGTGCCCTCCCACCCCTTTCCTCTTCTGCTCCCAGTTACTTGGTAGAAGAGGACAACTGTTGTATTTAATTGCGGTAAAATCCACATAACATAAAATTCACCATTTTAAACCAGTCTCATGGGTAGAATTCAGTGGCATTTAGCGCAGTCACATGTTGTGCAACTGTCACCACTGTCTAGTTCCAGGACCCTTTTATGACCCCAAAAGGAAAGCCAGTCCCCGTTAGCAGCCAGTCCCCATTCCCCTCTCTCTCCCGAGATCTGTCTTCTGTCTCTAAGGATTTGTCCGTTCTGGACACTTCATATAGATAGAACCATAAGATATGTGGCCATTTGTGTCTGCCTTCTTTCATCCAGCATCACGTTTCCAAGTTCATCCACGTTGGAGCAAGTGTCAGTACCATTCCTTCTAAAAGACAGGCATATTTATCTCCATCTTACAGATGAGGGGTGCTTTGTTAGTGGTCAAGAGTATGAGCTCTGGCCCTAGCTGGTTTGGCTCAGTGGATAGAGCACCGGCCTGCGGACTGAAGGGCCCCAGGTTCGATTCAGGTCAAGAACATGTACCTCGGTTGCAGGCAATCCTGACCAGGGTGAGTGCAGGGGGCAGCCAATTGATGTGTCTCTCTCACATCGATGTTTCTGTTCCTCTGCCTCTCCCTCTCCCTTCCACTCTCTCTAAAAATCAATGGAGAAATATCCTTAGGTGAGGTTTAACAAAAAGATACACACACACACACACACACACACACACACACACACACACACACACACGAAGAGTATGAGCTCTGGAGTAAGCAGTTGTGGTTTCTAGTTCTGGAATTCCCACCCGCTGTGTGACCTGGTGACAGCCTCACCAAGCCCACTTCTCACCTGTCAGATGGGCGGTGGGAGAATCCTGGTACCACTGTCACAGGGTAGATGTGAGAATGACAAGAAGATGCCTATGAAGTGCTTAGCTCAGTGACCAGCACACAGCAAGTGCCCCACAAATAGTTACTTAAATGTTACTTAAGCCTGTGATGCTCGGGGAAGTGAAGTGACAGGGGGTAAGGGTGGAGCTGGGATCGAACCCAGAACTGTTTAAAAACACACAGTCGTCAGATACAACATAGGGGACCTAGAAGTCCAGTCCTGCCCCTTGCTTCCCTTCCCCACACCTGGCATCTCAGTGATGCCAAGGAGTTCCCACCAGCTCTGCGCCTCAGTTTCCCCCTTCCTAAAATGAACAGGCGTGCCTCTGTCTCACAGCGCTCCTGTGAGGATGGAGCAAGAACATGTACACGGTGGTGCTCAGTAAACGCAGGGAGGCCGCGGGCTGGATGTAGGAGCTCTCTCCCTGCCATGTTCCCGAGCTAAGCTTGAGTTCTCTGTTCGGCAGACGTACTCCGGCCTCTTCTGCGTGGTGATCAATCCCTACAAGCAGCTGCCCATCTACTCAGAGAAGATCGTCGACATGTACAAGGGCAAGAAGAGGCACGAGATGCCGCCGCACATCTATGCCATCGCCGACACGGCCTACCGGAGCATGCTGCAAGGTGAGGCGGCCGGGAGGTGCGGGGAGGCCTGGGGGCGGGGGGCGCCGTGGGGAGGCCTGGCCAGGGCTGCTGCTTCTGAGGAGCCCACCGAGGGGCAGGGGCGAGGGGCGCAGGGCCCCTCCGGAGGCTGCTGCTCTGCCCAGGCCCCTCCTGTCCTGCCTGCCTGCAGTTCTCGCCAAGAATGTGGTGTTTGGCAGGCAGCACTGGGGGACAGGAGGGCCGTGACTGAAAAAGGGAAAAAGGCAAGCTGAACATCTGTGTTCGCGGCCGGGAGGGTGAGGGAGAGGGAGCGTTTGGGCAAATACGGGCATGCGCCCGCTCAGGCCTAGCACTCGTCCCGCTGGCTGCCCGCGGCCCTGGCTGTCTGGAAATGCTATAATGCTCTCACCTTGGAAGGGAAGAGGGAGGTACCAGCCCTGGGGCAGAGCCAACCAGCTCTAAATTTACTACCAGCTGTCACTCCCCCCCCCCCCGCCCCCGTGGGATTATGGGCAACTGTTTCCTCCTCTCCAGCCTCAGTTTCCTCGTCTGTTAAAAGTATCTATCTTGAAACTTGTTGTAAAGACTAATGCTGGCTTTTCCAAACTAAAGGCCTTTGCACATTCCCTCCATGTTTGTGTATTATAAACTTGACTGAGGTAAAACACTGGAGTGTGTAAAGTGCACACATTTAAAGTATCCAGCCTAAAATTAATTTTTACACGGCTACAGTTGTATAGTCGCCTCCCAGACCAAGATGTGAAATGTTTCCAGACAGTTTCTGAATGCTGCTGCCCAGGGAGACCTCCTCAACACCCCTGGAGTAACCGCCATTCTGACTTCTGACACCATCAGTTCTGCCTGTTCTTAAACTTCATGTAAATTACATCTTTATATTATTAACTTAACTAGAGGCCCGGTGCATGAATTCATGGGCCAGTGGGGTCCCTTGGCCTGGCCGCGGGATCGGGCTGAAACCGGCTCTCTGACATCCCTTGAGGGGTCCTGGATTGCGAGAGGGTGTAGGCCAGGCCAAGGGACCCCACCGGTGCACGATCAGGGTCGGGGAGGGACGAGGGAGGGCTCCAGGGTGTGTCCAGCCGGTCTCACTCAGTCCTGATGGGCCAGAACCTGGCAGCAAGCTAACCTACCAGTTGGAGCATCTGTCCCTTGGTGGTCAGTGCATGTCATAGCAAGCGGTTGAACGGCCTTAGCATATCATTAGCATATTACGCTTTGATTGGTTGAATGGACGACTGGACACTTAGCATATTAGGCTTTTATTATATAGGATATTTTTCTTATTTATTTATTTTTTTTTATATTTTTTTTTATTGATTAAGATATTACATATGTGTATACTAGTATATTAGTTA